>NW_017300070.1:409728-413314 GCF_001594075.2 Trachymyrmex cornetzi | reverse complement strand
CGCATCTTCGAAACGATCTTAATAATGATGAATAACATATTAAAATCTGTAAATAATTAATTCTTATTGCGAAAAATATTACCTCGGCCGGAAGTCGAATCCAGATCTCTTGCATACCGTGCGAGCGTCCTAAGCCTTTAGACTACCGAGGCCTTAGTAATATTCTTCGCAATAATTGGCATATGAAGGAACAACGTCTCTTTAGGCGACATAAATAAAAAAAAGAGATAATATTTAACAAAAGGAGATCGAACGGAAATGAAATTGTACGCCGATATTTGTTAACTAACATAAGCCTGGATCCTCATACGGGCAACAGCGCTCTGACATCGAACGCAGATTGGTGAAAAGCCGGTTGTGGGAGTCAAATTTAATCCCATCGCCCGTTTTTTACCAATCAGCGTTCGGTGTCAGAGTTCGCTGTGAGTTGCCCGTGTGAGCATCCGGGTTAATCCAGTAAAAAATTTTTCATGCATGAATATGTATAAATCAGGGAAAGGAGAGTTGCTTTTTAAAAGTAACAAGTTACAGTTACTTGTTACCGAGTAGGAAATGTAACAAGTTACCGTTACTAGTTACCGATTTTTAAAAGTAATTCGTTACAGTTACCGTTACTTGAGAAAGTAACTTTTCGTTACTTTTCCGTTACTTCTTTTTAAATCGACGACCAACAATCACAGCGGACGGGCCTAGAGGCTTCTCTAGTCTCAAGCGCATTGTAAAAAATTGTGTAAAATTACAACTATTATGCTGGATAATTTTGAGATCTACTATAATAGTTGTAAACGTCCACACGTTTGTAAATTTGCAATATGCAAATAAAAATAATTTCTTGGTTTGGAACTAAGCAGATTGTGAAAGTACAATTACAATGTGTAGCTACAGGAACGATAATATAACAATACATTTCGCACTATATATTATTATACATTTAACAACAATACGTGAAAAATTTCTTTTATATTACGTAATATTACTAAAATTTGGATAATTACAGAAAATATTCAAAATATCCTGTTATTTACATAATTTCCAATATAAAATAAGATATATTTACACAATAAAAACAAATTTACAAAATTTTTATGGAATTACATAATTTCTGTAAAATTGCATGATTTTTTATATTTAGAGAACTAATCATGTAATCTATTTCATATTTATTACATGTGTAAATTTACGAAATTTTTTTACAGTGTAAGTGGCTTGTGTCGTATCGTGTCCAATCATGTGCAAAGTAACGATAAAAGTAACTGTAAAATTCGTTACCGTTACAAAAAAAATGTAACTTCGTTACAGTTATCAAAGAAAAAAAATAACGCAGTTACTAGTAAAGTTACCAAAAAAGTAACTTGTAACTGTAACTTCGTTACAAGTAACAAGTTACTTCCATTTCCTGGTATAAATATACATAAACACGCATAAATATTCATAAACATTTATAATTATATATGAAATATGTCCATACGTGTTCATATATCCTTCTTTCTTTCATAAAATTACTTTTTCACTACGACATTATTCTGATTTTCTTGTTCTTCTTGAGTTAATAATATTTAAAAAGTTTTTTCTGTTGTCATTACTTTACAATCTTTTCTTATATCTAGTTATTAGCTAATTTTTTGTACATAGTCACTAAAAAAGTGAGCGTTATATTACTAGCTCGTCATTACTTCGAAAAACTAAATAGTGATGATATATAACGCAACTTTACTAATTCATGACTAGTTAGCCACTAAATTCAATTTCTACACAAGATAAGTGAAATGTAATAAAATGGACAATATAATAATGATTACATATTTCATAGAATTGACAAATTAAACGAACTTATAGTGAAGTTCGATTTGAATTATGCTGTCTCGTCCGGATGGATATAATTGTAGTAGCGCTCCGCTGCGCTATCCTCAACAGGTCTTTAACTAAAAATCAAAACGACCGGCTCGCGCTCGGTCACGCCCTATTTTGTCTACAGCCTTCATTAAGTTTAAAGATAGCAAATCTGAAAAAAGGGTTATGGGAGGGGCGGGATTCTCCATCCGGACGAGACAGCATAATTCAAATCGAACTTCACTATAAGTTCGTTTAATTTGTCAATTATGCATTGTCTCGTCCGGATGGATATAATTGTAGATATTTAAAGCCCAGATTTGCAATAATTACGGAAAACCATAAAATTCAAATCCTTTATTTGACATGCCATATAAGTCAAGAAAAAGGAAAGGACATTGAGCTCATAAATATGGCCTGTACACAATAACGTATGTAATACAGTAACATTACAATACAATACAAACTATGTGCCATAAGGGCTAGATATAATGCGTATACAAAGTAAGAGCTATTATACCGAACTTAGGATCTTTCAGAATAGTATTCTGAAAAGCAGGCTCTCTGAGAATCGGCCGATTATAAAAACGAGCAAAAACTCGGAACGAGCTACCAGGTATGTAAATATGAAACCGGAATTTACCAATAGATGGCCATAGCTGTCAATGTAGTTGCCGTCAGACCGCGTGATTGACGCCATTTCCTTGTTCTGACATCTGACAAAGATTTTCAACTCACAATAATACAAGTTTCATACAACAGTATAGTTTGTAATAGCGTTGAACATGTCGAATTTTGTGCCTGGAAACTACGATTTGCGGACAGTATTGATTTTCTGTTACCATTTGAAGAAAACTGCTGCAGAATCGCATCGAATGCTTGTCGAAGCTTACGGTGAGCATGCTCTTGGTAAATCACAGTGCTTTGAGTGGTTTAAAAAATTTAAAAGTGGCGATTTTAACGTGAGAAACGAAGAACGTGGAAAATTACCGAAAAAGTTTGAAGACAGCGAAATGCAAGCATTGTTGGATGAGGATGACGCTCAACAACTCGTGGATCAATTGAATGTGACACGAGAAGCCCTCTCCATACGTTTGAAATCAATGGGAAAGATCCAGAAGATGGGAAAATGGGTTCCACATGAACTGAATGAAAGACAGCAGGAAAACCGAAAAACCACTTACGAAATGCTGTTCGCCAGGTACAAAAGAAAGTCATTTCTCCATCGAATTGTGACTGGCGATGAAAAGTGGATATATTTTGAGAATCCTAAGCGTAAAAGATCGACTGCAAGGCCAAATCACTATGGACGGAAGACAATGCTCTGTGCTTGGTGGGATCAGAAAGGTCTATTATGAGCTGCTAAAACCTGGCGAAACCGTTAATACTGAACGCTACCGACAACAAATGATCAATTTGAATCAAGCTTTGCGTGAAAAACAATCGGAATATCAAAAAAGGCAACACAAAGTGATTTTGCTTCATGATAATGCACCATCACACACAGCAAAACTGGTCAAGGAAACGATTGAGGCGTTTGGTTGAGAAATACTTTCGCATGCGGCTTACTCACTAGACTTGGTTCCGTCCGATTACTACTTATTTGCATCGATGGGACACGCACTTGCTCAGCAGCACTTCACTTCTTACGAAGATGTACGAAAATGGCTTGATGACTGGTTTGGCTCAAAAGAGCAACAATTTTTTTGGCGTGGCATCCACAAATTGTCAGACAGGTGGGAAAAATGTATAGCTA
>NW_017300070.1:402853-409383 GCF_001594075.2 Trachymyrmex cornetzi | reverse complement strand
ACACATTTCTTATTTTTACTGGTTAAAAATCCAATCAATAAAAATCCAAAATTTTTGCACTGGGTGAAGTATACATAATAGATTTAATTATAGTTTCATTACATAATAATAATAATAATAATAATAATAATGAGGTGATCCATAAATATTGAAAATAAAAAAATAGTAAAAAGAAAACACGGAATAACAATATTTAATTACGTACGAAATGATGGTGAACACAGAAAATGTCTTTCAAGTTGTTGTTTTCAAATTATTGAATTAATCATTAAGATTTAAAAAAATTATTGTAATATATGTGAAGTAAAAAGAATGCATATATGCCAATTGTCTTTCTGCCTACACTCGAAGTGTACACCCAGCGTCATTAATTCTTACGGGGAATCACCTCGGTTGTCTCTGTTTCTCACATAAAGATATATAGATAAAAACAAGGATAACTGTGGGATTCCCCGTAAGAATTAATGACGCTGGGTGTACCACTTTTTTCACTCTATGCCCCATATCATATATATCCATATCATATATATTAGTGGTTATTAAAGCCGGGACGGGGAAATAATAATATTATTCAACATTATACAGCTGAAACGAAAAGAAAAATAATTAAAAAATATCCTGATGCTTCTCAAAACGAAATGAATACAGCGGTGGCTAGTCGCGATTCTTTTAGAACTTCAACATTTCTAATTATTATCGACAAATTATATGTTGAAATTGAAAAGAGAAGTGTCGCATACAATCACATTGCCAGCTTATTTGGATTTTTGACGAAGCTTCATATTCTCGATGTTGAAGAATTACGAGACAATATAACGACAGTTATCGAAACATATTCTCAAGATTTCGACGAGGGTTTATTTGATGAAATGAAGGCATTTATTTCCCTTTTAAAAATTTCATTTCACGAGATCCCGCATCCACCAGAATTATTAAAATGGATGCTGCTTCAAGATATTACGGAAGTTTTTCCTAACGTTTATATTAGTATAGAACGTCAATGGACGAACTTCGATTATCGTCACTTGCGTTACTGTGCATCGAAAGCGAATTAACAAGAAAAATTGATTTCTCTGATGTTATACATACATTTGCACAAGAAAAGGCAAGAAAGAAGGCGTTATGATATTACGTTGTATGATATTAAATTTATTGATAATATTACAATACTAATAAAAATTTATATAAGAAGCAACCTTGTTTGTTTTATTTAAATTTCTGATTATAAAAGAAGCAAAAAGATTTTTTTCACTTAGGAAATTAGTCAGAAAAGAAGTAAAACCTTATATACTAATAAAATTGTATAAGAAAATTAATATTTGTATGTGATTTTAATATATTATATAACATATAATATGCCAAAATTGGCGCGTGCGCTCGTACTCAGGTACACGCATATATACACATGTGCGCACGCGATTTTTTTACGATTGTATTTAAACTGGGGGCCCCATTGCAGATATAGCCCAAGGGCCTCACAGTCTCTAGATCCGCCCCTGGGCGTGGTGAGTAGAATGTGCCGAGAAAATAGACGTATCGATATCAGCTGCGCTCATTTCCAGTTTTACCTAACGGGCTAACGTCTGGGCTGAGACAGGCCCGTGGGGGGCCCGATGAGAAATGAAAAGAGAGTCATTATCTGCATGCCGAAGATCCGAGGTAAAGCTGATGTAAAAGCGTAACAAGGAAAAAATACATAGCCTTATCTAAGAAAGGACTGAATGACAGTAACGGTTGAGATCTACCTATTTCCGAGGTCTTTAGCCGTGAAGGAATTTTAATAAATACCGAATCTGAAAAATAAATGTTCGGGATCTGAATAGCTGCCAGGGCTGCATCCTCTGAGCAGTAGTAAGAGCTAAGAGTGTAATTAATTTCCTCGATAATGCTTCTAGAGAGAGAGCTTTGTGAGGATATAAGGAGGATTAGTGGGGACGGATCCCAGGTGTAATCGTAGCGTGGCCGTTGAGGCTTCAAAACCGCGACTCCTCTGAAAAACTTTCTAATCAGAGGATGGGAGCCTATTTCGTCCATAGAAATGAGAGATATAGCCGAACGGTATGTATTCAGGGTGGCGTAAGAGCCCACCTCTGTAAGAGATAACGATAGAAAATCTAAAAAGGAGGTTACTGATGGTGTGAAGCAGTTGATATCCCTTTCTTTGCAGAAATACCACCACAGCCTAATGGGTTTCTCATATTGTGCTAGCGTGGACTCGGAGAGCGAGGCGAGTGTTGTAGTCAGCACTGAGCATGGGATCCCTCTGCACACAAAAACCTGCTGGACAATCTCGCTGCAACCAGGGTAATCCTGCTCTAGGCGGGGTGAACGTCTCTGAAAGAGGACGTTAACATGTTAGGATCCGGATCGAAGTGGATCGGTCGGTTGATCATAATTCGGTTAAATAAAGGGAACCACCAAGGTATAACAACCACTCCCTTGGCCCTATCGGAGATAATCTTCCGTAAGACTTTTAGAATTAATATGAACGGCGGGAAAGCGTAAAAGAAAAGATTACTCCAATCCAGAGAAAATGCATCAATCGCCTCTGCGAAAAGGTCTGGAAGCCAGGAAACGAACCGACGGCATTTGTTTTTAATAGCCGAAGCGAAGAGGTCAATGTCGAACTGACTGAAATGACGTACTATCGCATCAAAGTAATCTCTTCTTAGAGACCATTCCGTTTCCTCTAACACCACTCGAGATTCAGCATCTGCCTCGAAGTTTTGAGCTGAGGGAATATAGGACGCATAAATGAAGATATCATGTTCAGCGCACCAGTTCCAGATTTCTCGAGCTAGACTTGATAATCGGGGAAATTTTATTGAGCGATTAATATAGGACAGGGCAGTTGAGTTGTCTACTCTTAGGAGGATGTCGGAGTGTCTTACATGCGATGCAAAACATCTTAAAGCGTGGAAAACAGCCAAGAGCTCCAAGTAGTTAATATGGAAGAATCTCTCTTCCGGCGACCAGAATCCATGGGTACGTTCTCCGCGACACACGGCTCCCCATCCTGTGAGGGAAGCGTTCGAGAAAATTTCAAGGGCGAAGAGTCTTGATCTGATATTATTCTTCTGAGAGAAATCCTCGAAGATGTCCTTCCACCATAGCAGATCTTCTCTAAGCGATGTCGGGAGGGGCATTCGGGCTTCGAAGTTGTCCCCCGATGCCGTAAGAGCTAAAAACTTTGTTCTTTCTAGTATCTTTGTATGTAGGATGCCATACTGAATTGCTGGACAAACTGATATCAGAGAGCCAATGTAACTCGCTAGGTAGCGAATCTTACAATTGCTTTTGCTTAGCAAACTCAGAGTCTTCTGTAAAAGCTTTTCTCTCTTATCGGAGGGAATGGAAAGCGTAAAAAGATCTGTATCAAAAAGAAAACCGAGAAACCTACAGGATTTGGTCAGGGTTAGAACGCTCTTATGTTTGTTAACTAGGAAACCTAGAGAGGATAAGAGGCCGACTATAGCGAAAATATTATCCAGGCATTGATTGTGTGAGGGTGCAATTAGCAAAAAATCGTCCAGGTAGATTACCGAAAAGAAGCCTCTCTCTCTAAGAGAGTATATAACTGGCTTCAATACTTTCGTGAATATATAAGGAGCCGATGCTAGGCCAAAAGGTAGAACTCTGAACTGAAAGAGCACGCCTCGAAAGCGAAAGCGTAAGTATTTTCTATCGTCCTGATGGACAGGAATCAGAAAATAGGCGTCTCTCAAGTCAATGCAGGCTAGGTAGTCACCCGGTAAGATGAGACGAATTACAGTCTTCCAGTCCTCTAACTTGAAGTGTGGAGCGGTTATAAAGCGGTTCAGATTCTTTAGGTTGAGGATAAATCTCCAACCTTCTGAAGACTTTTCAATGATAAAAAATGACGGTCTGAGTCCACCGTTGGCTCGATTGCCCCCATATTTAAAAGCCTGGAGATCTTCTGAGAGCAAAGTTGTTCTTCGAGATCGGACAAGTGAGCGAAAGGCTCGCTGACCTGAGAGGGCGGTTGTTGTGTGAATGGTAATCTATAGCCTAAGATAGTTTCTAGAATTCTTTGATCCAAAGTAATATTTCTCCATTGGGAAAAGAAACAGGCTAGCCTACCGCCAATAATTACCTCCTCGCAGTTTAACGCCTCCTCGACTTCGACTGGGATCTGGCTCGGTATGAATGGCGACTGATACTCGCCCCTGATCTCCTCGATGTCGCCCTGGAATGAGACGCAGGGGCTCGAGCATTTCCCGATTTTGAAACTGCTATCCGTAAGGGCTGCGAGATTGGCTGTTGAATTCTCCTAGAAATTAGCAACTGCGGCCTGACGATTTACCTGGATGATTTTTGCATAGAGGCAGCTTTCTTCATTTCTTCGCCAAAGGAGGAACCAAAAAGAAGCTGATCCAACGGAATAGCGTCCGCGGTGCTTTTTGCAATGAGGTTAAGTGTGGGCGTGATCTGTGCCCGTCTGGTTAGCGACGACTGATGGAAAAGGTCGATCAGTATCTTAGTGCCATCATTAACCTTAGCGATTGCTAAGCTAGCCTTGAGACACAGAGAATTTTGCGTGGCTGGCTTGAGAAAATCGGAGATGGCTTCTCCGAAGGCGGAGAGAGCTGTGTCAACCTGATCCTGGTTCTTACTAGCAAAATCATCTCTTTTGACTGTAGCGTTATTCTTAAGGGTCATCCAGCATTCTTGATTTAAAGCAGGAGCCTTGAGAAAAGCCACCGGTTCGGGGAGGGGGGGAGTATTTCTTTAGCAGAAGCTCCCGCTGATCAGCAACCAAGCCACCACGTGCTAAGTCCCGCCACGTCCGAGTAACAATTTCATCCCAGAGGGAGATTTCCTGGATGTCACATTCCGAATAATTGCTTGGAGAGGGAAGCATCATCGTCCTCGGCTGACGCTGTGATAGCCAGTAACGAGCTATCTTCTAGTGAGACATGGATAGAAGGCGCAGGGGGGCATCATCCTCGCTTGTGTCACTTACCTCTGTAAAAAGAGATAGCAGGAGAAAAAACAGGTTGTGTCGTCATGCCGCCTGTATTTCGCAAATACAGAACCAGCAGTATTCATACACACCTGTTCGCCAACCCTGCTTGGGGTAACGAGATTGCCTCTGAGATCTGAGGCGACTCGATGCGTGACCCATGGTCAAACTGCGGTGCCGCAATAAAGGAGGAATTAGCTACGGGCACTCTAACCTCGTTCTGTGAGAGGATGTCAATTAAGCGTGATATCTTTTCCTCTAATGCAGCAAACGTTCGATGGATGAGGATCTCTTCCTCTTCTTCGGTTTATGGGATGATTTGCCCATACCTGAAAAGACTTATCGAAATTTTACCAAAAGAAAAAACCAGATACGTGTTGAGGAATCGCACAACAGGAAAACAATGAAGGCTGTAGACAAAATAGGGCGTGATCGAGCGCGAGCCGGTTGTTTTGATTTTTAGTTAAAAACCTGCTGAGGATAGCGTAGCGGAGCGCTATAGTGATGGGAATTGGGAAATTCTTTTCCGATTCTTGAAAAATCGATTCTTTTAGACTCAAAATATTCGATTATTATCTGATTCTTCGGAATCTTGATTCTTACTGAATCGATTCCTTTTTTTAGAAAATCGGTTCCTTTTTTACTAATCGCAGTCGAATATGAGAATAATTTATTGTGATTGGTTGATCAGGGCCATTCTCCCGCTAAGAAGAAGATCACGTGATTAATTTGATGCTCGAATCGAGTGTCGAGCGTCAACTGTGAGTGTCCTTTAAAAACTTGGCAGCGTTTGAGAGCACTGCATCCACACTTGTACGAAATATGTAGCTTTAAAATATTTAGTCATTGTTGGTACCTCCGTGCCATGTGAAAGACTGTTCAGTAAAGCCGGCAATATCATTACTGAGAAACGCAATCGGTTAAAAGGAAAACGGGCTTCCAAAATTATATTTTTAAGTTCGTTAAATAAGGAATATTGGTGATCGCAGCAAAAAAGATTGGCTAGTGCAATGAAAAATTGATTATTTTATTTTGAGTAATAATTAAGTAAAAATATATGTAAATATAAAAATATATATACATATATACTACAAATATAATATGTAATTTTGAATTATTTTAAACATTTCCTGATTTTTCTAGTTTCCTTTATTTTCCAAAATTTTCCTCGTTTTTCCAAAAAGCGACAATTATATATTAATATGTAAAAAAGAGTAAAAAATTCTTATACGATTCTTTAGAATCGATTCTTTTCCAAGTCGATGAATCGATTCTGAAAACAATCCTTAAAAGAAAAGGGAATCGATTTTTAAATTCGATTTTTTCAAATTTTCCCATCACTAGAGCGCTACTACAATTATATCCATCCGGACGAGACAATGCATAATTATGAGTGCGAGCGTGGGCTGTGTTCCAAAATTGTTTGTCAGCGATGGCAGTACTGCCAACACCGTTCCAAAAATCATCGTAGCACGCTATGGCAGTGCTGCGAGAGGGTAAAGACGTCATTAATGTTGTCGTCATTTCCTACTGCGGCTGCTGCGGC
>NW_017300070.1:390803-401774 GCF_001594075.2 Trachymyrmex cornetzi | reverse complement strand
GCCGCCATGTTTTCGTTTGGGCGGTCTGATTGGCCCTGAGAGTGACGTCACACTTTGACTGCGCAGTGGGTGGTCCACGGCGTGAGCATACCCTTATCCTTATACCATGGCGTAACAGGCAGCGCACGAGACTGCTATGCCAGAGATCCCGGGTTCGATCCCAGGCAGAACTGAAAAATGTTTTCGAACGCTCGTATATAGCTCCTCTCGGAAAAAAATATGTACTCTTTTTTGGAGTTTATGCTCGAGTTATGTTTCCAACGTGAATGAACATATAGACAAAAAAATTAGTTGTCTATATATATAATTCGTGAGGAGATCATTGATGTTTATAATATGTCCATTTGTGTTGGAAATCGGTCGATTACATACTCCGAAAAAGAACACATGTTTTTTTTACGAAACTCTGCATCTATACCAATAAATTCTTGAAATTTTAATTGTATTAGCAATTTTAACTTAATCTGACAAGAAAGAAATGGAAGGCAAGACTGATGTCATAAATACAAAAAGGAATATTTAGACATTAATCAAAGTTCGATCAGAAAAGTTATCTGCTTACTGATTGCAATTTCCTTCGGAATTCCTTCCACATGAACAATCAATTTTTTAAAATTACATTTATAGATTATGTACCTTACAAAATAGCTTATTGATATTTATATCTGTCATACATACATTGCCGCTTTGATCTTACTCCAGTTTCTGTTAACTTCGTTTTTGAAAATCTCACGAACATGTATTTAAAGGTATAAAACAATGTTATTAAATACTTACGAGTATCAATTCGATTAATACCGATAATTCAATTGTAGCAACACCAACTTGATAATAATTTGTCACTACAGAGTTTATATGTGTGGTTAATATTTTTCAATTTATAATAAATAGATTTGTCTCGGGGGTATCTCTCACAGCGACTCTAATAAATTGTTTCGTATTACTCAAGGGACGACAAATAATTTGTGTGATGAATGATTGTATAACATTGATCGTATGGTCTTTCGTTATGTTGCCTTGCACAAGGCACTGTATGGATAGGTAATTGGTAAAGGACATTACAAAGTCTTGGAAGTTTCCAAAATAGGACATTTGACAATGTTGTAATGCATAATCACTTAAATTTATCAAAAGTGCTCTGGTAATTTTATCTAATTAGTTAATTTACCCGAAAGCTAAAACATTCAATCAAGAATATTGAGAATAAAAAGAAGGATTGTAACACAGTTATTTCACAGAGTAAATATACTAAAAAATATTATCAAACTTGTTTAAGTTATTAACAACTACGGTGGTGCTCTCAATTGTCTTTCCTTATTATTAAAAATTTTTTTTATTATTTATTAATTCATCATCTTTATGACATTTCTCTATTTTGTTTGTATTTAGTCAAGCTTCTCTTTTTCTAAAGATAATACTTTTTTAAATTAATTAATTTCTCGCCAAATATTTATAATATAATTTTTATGACATTTCTTTTTTTTTGTTTCTAATTAAACTTTTCAGAACAGATGCTGTATATCTTTTTAAAATAAGTAATGTTATTTTAAATATAATAATTTTATAATTTTTATAACGTTTAATTCTTTCTTTTCATTTTTAGCAAAGCTTTTTTTTCAAATAATATCATATACTTTATATTTTCATAAAATAGTTCATTTTTCTCCAAATGCAGCTTATTAATTTTATGACATTTTATTCTTGTTTTTTAATTAACTTCTTTTTTACCGACAAAGTACTTCATGTTTTTTAAAAATAATTAATTTTTTTCCTTCCTAGTCTTTATTAAAATGTTTTAATTTCTAATATGAAATGATATTAAAATGTTTTTATACTTTTTTTACAATAATTAATTTCTCTATAAACATAATTTCTTTTTAAATAGATTCTTTCGATTGTTCGATGGCTCGAGAAATTGGTCGATATAAACTCTCACATACCTTTCTATTGTAAGACTTTCTGTTGGCAATCCTACATCCAAGCGAAATGCTTCATGTTTCTTGTGCGTCCAGTGTAGACTGTAGTAGTATGGTGTAGTAGTTCAGTGGAGAACCAAGATGGCTGAAGGATGACAGTATACAGCTGTCAAGCTGTATCGAACAAATAACATTTCAAAGAAATTGGAGGGAAAATGTCTCACGTGCAATATGTGGATGAATTGGTAAAAGAATACTTGCTCTTCAGGGGTTTTAGTCAGACCTTAAAGGCCTTTGATAATGATCTGAAAGCAGAAAAGGAAAAGGGATTTAGGGTGAGAATGATTACAGCAAAATAACAAAGCATCCAACCAAATAAGAATAGGCCTTACAATAAGAACAAGATAAATGCGTCGGGATAATTGTGCAACTGTTTATTTTTATCTGTTTGCTTTATTCTGCTGTTATATATTTATCATGTTCTTTATTCAAAGTGTTACATATGTACTGAAATATTTGTGTACGAACTACAGATAGTATTAATAAAAAATTGTATATTGATATCAGGAAGATAGCTTAATATTCGACAATGTTTGATTGAGCAGGTAGATAAAATAATCGATCAATTAATGCAATACATATATACCTATGATCTGACGTCGCTGAGAGAATTATGGGGACATTTTGATACTAAAATGTTTTGCCGATTGGAAAGCCATTTTACGCCTGCGATTAGAAAGTTGGAGAATTCTGTATTAAAGATGTACTTGGTAAACGCAGCTGTGAATGGCAAGCAAGACAAAATACAGGAATTTTTCACCAAAATGACACCAGAGCTACAGGGTCATTCAGAATGGAAGGAATGGTTTGGTATGCCTCTCATATTCATTTATGGATTTATAATACTTCAGATTTAGAAGATTAACTTGTATGCTTTGTAATATTGCAGCTTTCCCCTTTATCAAAAATCCTGAAGACAATCCAATTTACTCGGTCCATTTTAGTAAGCAGTGGCACGATACTATGTTGGTATCCTTACATAATTTTTTAGCAACAATCTTTCAAGTAAGTAAAAAAAGCACTTCCACATCACATTACAAAGGAAAAATCAGTTTCTTCATATAAGTAATAAAAGACAGATTTAAATAATAGAAAACAGAAGAAGTGCATTATGCGATTGAATATACCTATAAGAAATTTTTAACGCATTTAATTACATAATAGGTTTGTTTTTTATTTGTGCACTAGATTGCACTAGGATTTTCTTTCTCCCTTTCGTCAAATACCAAATATATATTTATTTCACTTTAAGTTCCAAAAGTGTACCAGTTAAGCTACAGAAAATAGACCTTTCGTGTTGCAATAAAATAAAATAAAAGATATGCTATATAATACGAATGATGAAAAATTTAATATACTGTTATCTTAGTGTATGCCCCAGCCAACATTACTCACAATTGACGAAGACACAAATAAATTAAAACGATTGCAAGAGGAGAATGAAACATTGAGACAACGATTGAGTGATTCTGTTAAAATAGAAAGTGTATGGGATGTAAATCCAGGTCCGGCACCTCAACAACCTCCCCTTATGGATGATTTTTACATTATTGCTCAGTATGTTCGCTGTATTTCATAAAAAAGGTTCTATAATATAAATATAATTAATGATATTCATAAATAATAGAGAGTCGCCGTTACTGGAAAATCCAAAGACACTGAGGAATCTCATAAGAAATATTGGCGGTGGGTCCAGTCCAATCTTGAGTAGAAAGCCTGCAACAAACGTAAAAAAAAATGCGGAATCTGAGATGGTCTCGACTAAACGGCCAAATACGAAAGGACGGGTGAATTCGATCAGTAAGTCCGAGGCGGTCGCTAAGAGGAGCATCAGCTGTGATTCAAGATTAAATAGTTCTAGGAAAAGAGACTCTTCTATAGACACTGCTATCGAAAGAAAAACTAAGGAAAAAATAGACTCCAGTTATATTCTTTTAAGTCAGGTTAAAGAACATACTAATCTTGGGAAATTTTCACTATTTCTACTATTTATTACATTAATCACCTTTATGCAATATGCACGACGTTTACAGGAGGAGTACACAGAACACAAAACCTCTATAATTCAATGCAAAAGTAATGCGAGTGGATCGTACGTCGCAACGGGCGACGCCGATGGTGTCATTAAAGTATGGACGCCGATTCCTTCACCAAAGTAAGAAATACGTTTATACATATGACTTTGTCTATCAATGTAACATTGTAATTCTTACTATCTATATTATTATCTATTTGTATTAGGACTGTTACTACGTTCTCTTCCTCTACGGCAAATTCTAACAAAGCAATCACCTCGCTGGACTGGATATCGAAAAATGAACGTTATTTCCTGCATGGCGACAATAATGGTTTAATCCAATTGCATGACACGCGAGACTGTAAAACGCTCTGGGATATCCAGCACGAGAATTCGCGGATCGTTACTTTAATCTGCAATCCGACGGAATCTACCTTTGTTTGCTCTGTATCGGATGGCAATGAGGGTAAATTGTTGTTGTACGATATAAAAACGAAGAAGCTTGAACGAACTTTGCCGCTGGAGCAGAATGTCACTGCTTTATGTTCCGCTTTTAATCATAATGGCCAATTACTTATCACGGGATTGTCCAATGGCAATATACTCATACATGATCTGAGGCGAAACGAGATAATAGACAATCTCAACTGCCACTCTAGCCCAATAATTGATATAGAATTAATTAATGATTTTACGAATATATGTGCGCAAAGTGAGGACGGTAAACTATGTCAAAGGAGCTTGAATCACTTTGGGAAGATCTTGTGGGAGACCAAAATTAAAATCGAGAAGAACCCCGTTCATGGAAAATTATTTACTTTTGATCAGACTGGCAATTATATGTTACTCTGCACACAAACTGGAGGAAATATATACAAGGTATGTGCAAGATATTTTATACGCATACATGCTTAATATCAGTTGATTATATAATATTTAAAAACTTATTTTGTTATATTTTTTTGTATTCTGATATATTATTCTGTATTATATTTTTTAAATATTATATATTCAACCGACCTTCCTGTTTCGTCAGATGCCACCAGGCGCGCAAGGAAAGATTTTAGAGCTAGGCGGACACAAAGGTACTCTATGCTGCGACTGGTCGACTGCCAATCAATCTGGAACTTGTATAACCGGGGGTGCAGAAGGGAAAGCACGAGTATCAACACTACTCTCACCATGATATAGAAATAAAATTAGCATTTGTGTAAATTCGTAAAACAAATAGGCAATTCTGATGATATTAATTAAAGATCTTGTAGATAATATTTTATTCACTGTGTTAAACTCGCAAGTGACTAGATAGAATATACGAGTATGTGATGTAGAATAAGTACATCACATTAGGTTTTAAGATATTACATTGTATCGCCAAAACGTGGGTAATTTGTGTAAAGAAAAGATTCGAATATTTTACGAAAAGTACAATGTATCACTCTGGCAGTAATCACAAGTAATAATATAATATAATAGTCTTTTATCGTTTAAAAAGCAATCAGGGACTATAATATACATACCAAATACAAAATGTACAGAGAATTGTAATTATTTTAAGGAGAATCATAAATATCTGTATAATTATTATTACATATGATAATTTTACTCGTTTTTATAATATAATAAAAAGAAAGCGATAAAAAAGAACAATATTGTCTCGTGTGTAAAGTTAGAATTTAGGAAAATAAAACATGTACAAGAGATCAAGATGTCAATAAATACGAGTCAATTTTAGCGTTGCACATGTTAAGTTATATTGAGCTTCTTACCTTTTTCAAATCTTTACATTTAACATGAAAGGAGTTTCAAGTATGGTCTTCTCATAGACCATCTATTAAATGGACCTGTCATATCTAGCTGTGGAGACCAGTACCTTCTCAGGGCTTCAGTTATTTCCGAAGGAGTTAACGGTTTCATTACGAAATTCTATAGAGAACAATATACATATATTATGTTATTCTATGTTAGATCAATTTTTTAATAATTACAATATGTACCTTGCTATGATAGCGCGGCTTGTATGTAAATGGATTAATGTAATTGAGTCGTTGCCGATCTATGGCATCGCCGTGCATTTTACCCTGATCTTGCCGGATTAGGAATGCGAGATCAACAATTTGAGCAACTGTTTCGTATGCAAGGTAAGATAAGATTGTGTATGCTTGCTTTGATACAGTAACATCACCTATAATTAAATAAATAGAGTATTTAAAATATGATAAAATGTAGGTTGTGTACATTTTTTATTCCAATCGAGAGTAGATAGTACCATCTGCGCAAATCCAATCGCTGAATTTGTGACGATTTTTGTTCGCAAAAGATACACGACGTGACTTGCTGAATCTCATGTAATTCACCTCGTCCATGGACTTCGACGCGATGTCTGCACGAATGCATCTACGTCGTTTGACATCATCTACCGAGGATGAATTTTCCAGAAGTTCACCTGTGTTGTCAATCTGTTCTAGAAAACTTTGAAATGGCACTTTTTTCTTGGTACCATCCAATTGTTCAGGATCCGTGACATTTTGCGGCACATCGTTCGCCGTCATAAGTTTTTGAACCGAGCATCCTAATTCTTTGAGTTCTAAAAGACAAAAATTTGATTCTAAGTAAGGAATAATGGTATATATATAAGTCCGTTCTTATGACTGAACTAATGTACACTTGCACTTAAAAAGAAATATATATATATATATATATAAAATACACTTGTAATTAAAATGTAATTAAAATGAAATAGATATATACATGGTATATCTGAAATAACGTTCATGAATCATACAGTGCTATTCCTAATAAAACTGAGTCAAAAAGTCCTCTACCATTTTGCAATTTTTGCAATATTTTTCTTTAGTCATCCAATGAGCAAAATGTCTAAAATCGATGTATAAGACAACTTTAAGATATCTTTAAGAGTTCTTTAAGAAACATCTTCAAGATATTTCATAAAGAACACTGAAGGATATCTTAAAATTGTAATATACATCAATTTTATTCGGCAATCTTTCGAAATTAATATCTCTTTAATTATTGTGAAAATTACAAAATGGTAGAGGATCTTTCCGACTCAGTTTTTTATTAGGAATAGCACTGTATGATTAGTGGGAGTTATTTCAGATAAATTTTGTATATTTAAAATTTGGCAAAAGTGAAATTGAAAGTTTTTAGTGCAGTAATAAAAAATAGACCTTATAATTCAAAAATTTTGCTGTTAACTTACCAAGATATTTCACAATGCGTTGAAGCTTGATCTTATCTTTACGCAATAAAAAGAGAAGGTCCTCTCCATTAATAATATTACTTTTTTTCGAACCAGCTCGTCTGTCTGCTATTTCACAAGCTCTTTTGACAATTATTTTCATTTGTTGTAACACAACATCCTCTATGATCTTTGCAGATTCGAACAATGGTTCGCTGCTATCACCAAACCCATGCATCATCTGCCGAATTTCTATACAAACCATTCAAACTTCGTTTAACATTTACTTTGTGTAAAGCATGATTAATCTTACTTAATAACTTATTTAATATGAAATTATTTGTCAATATCAATGTAATATCCTGAAGAAAAAAATTTTTATATCATAAGATTTTTAAGAATTTGTCATATCTTTAAAGTTATGAAGATTTCTGGGAAAAAATTTTAAATATTTTTAGATTTTTTTATAAATCTTCAGAAATTATAGAATGTTGTATCTTAGAAATCTTATAATGTATTTCAGAATTCATATTTATGAAAAATTCTAGAAAAGATGAACACTCTTAGCAGAATGTTTCTGAAAAATGTTCTAATTTGTACAAAAGATTTGAAAATTTTTTAAAACTTATTGAACTATACAGAAACTCTAAAAAATTCTGAAAAATTATATGAAGAATTTAAAACAAAATTTTCACCAGGCTATGCAAACAACAATGCAATAGATAAAATTAGCCAATAATGTTGAATTTATTAAAATATCTTTTAAAATCGTAATATGAATACACAACTAGGAAATGAAAGCCTTGAATGGTCAAGCTGGATTTTCGGTGCTTAAATAATTCGATGTAAACTTATATTCAATTCTGCAAACTGCATGTCGAATTTAATTTTCAGTTTTGAAACGCAATTCTAACAAGAGTACAAATTAAATTAATAAGCAATTTAATAATATTGAGCTCATAGACTGCCATATTTATTTGCAATTAAATTGTCAACGTTATATTTATTTGGCATAACTATTTGCGCTAATGAGTTTCGAAGATAACAATTACAGTATAGAATATTATAAATAAGATTTTTATCTGTATATTTCTATTGTATATACACATATAGATCGAATACATAACCTCATAAATTGCAATGAATGCTTACCCTGAGTGTAATTCAGTGATTCAGTATCTGACGGTTTAAAAAATGATGCTTCTGCCATTTTTGCTTATTTGTGTCACTATTTCATCAAATGACAATGTAATATAAAATGTTTGAACGAAAATAAACACTATAAACAGGCATTCATTAACACAATAAATATTTACATTAAAATACTGACAGTGCTGCCACCCACTGTCATGGAATGCCAATCAACAGAAGAGGTGGGGAAAAGATATATATAAAAAAATTTTTAATATTTTCATCCGTGACAAGTACAAAGCAATCTCAATTTATTAAGTTTTTTGAAAAAAAAAATCAATAAAAAAAGGCAATAAAATCAAAAGAGGACTAAATAAAATATTAAAATTGTTATAAAAATATTTTTCAATAAAATTGTTTTTTAATTTATTTTTTGTTAGCTCTAGATAGAACGTTTACATCAATTTGTGACAGAGCTTTATATAAAAGTTCTGAAATTATAAGACAAAGAATTTCACCAGGATTATGTTAATAGCAATGTAATAAATAAAATTAGATTTTATGGCCAAGGTTGTGTATGGTGAATCAAATAAAAAAAAAAAGATTTTAATTCAAATATTTGGGAACGTTTTTATTTGCTGCTCCAAATCATTGATCTTTAATAGCAATATATAAAAATTATGTTCACTTATATAAACCTTTTATACATAAAAATTTATATTATCTAAATATCTAAAATATATTATACAGTCGAAAAGTTGATTACTCGTAATTTATAATTCAATTTGTTCTGCCGCGATGTGTTCTGGTACAACTTTAGCAACTTTACGGAATTCCTTACTTAAAGATTTTGGACATTGCATTTGTGTCCAGCTGATTGGTACCATAGTTACACCTGTAAAATAACAAGTTAAAATAAACCAACAAAGGGAATATATAGTGATTTTATACCTTCGTCGCTGTGAGCTATAACTACTCCTAGCTCATTTTCTGCGGTACTCAATTGATAAGTGTGTATTTCTGTCATTGGCATCTATCAAGAGGTATAAGAAAAATTATAGATTTAATCCTTGAAACGTTTAGTTTTAAAGTGAAGCCAAAGGATACAACTCTCGCGAGAATAATGTCTCCAGGTCGATAGCACTTGTACATTTCTAGTTTGTCTTTGTCAATTGCTCGAACATCCTCTTTTCTCAATATTCCTCTGTAAGGTCTCGTTAAGACTATGTCACCTACACACTTGATACTGCATTTACAAAATCTTTGATTCACTACAGTGATCATGGCCGTCACAATGTCTCCTGGTGCAGGAACGATGCTTTGTTCTGTTATACCGTGTACTTCCACTGTACGAGTCTATAATAATATAAGATTTAGGCCTGATTTTTCATTATCTGATTAACGTATGGTTTAAATTTAACTTTGCTTAACTTGATATAAAAATTGTGTTTTTCTAAGTATAATTAATCACTAAACTGATGGTTTCACAGAAGTGGTATTAAAAGTTACTCATTACAAAACCATCAGTTTAGTAATTACCCATAGTTAGAAAAATAGAATTTTTATATTTGGTTAAGTATTATAAGTTAATCAGAAAATGAAAAATTAAGGTAGAGAAATCTATTCTAATATGTTAGAGATATCTCTATCTTAGAGATATCTATTCTAATACATTAACCCTCCAGAGTGCTAACATGTGTTTATTGGACCTATTCAATTATATTCTTTTGGATTTTACAGTGGGTTTGATCTTATTCAATTATATTCTTCGGCCAGTATTCATAACCAGTTCTTATATTTGAAACTGTCTTAAGTATAGTTTTAAAATGTCATTCATAGTCAAATCTTATATTCAATACTGTCTTAAGTACGGTCTTAAGTTATGAACCAATTAGAAGGCCATTAGCGTCTTAAGACATTACTTAAGAGGGTCTTGAAATAAAAATCGACTATGAATACCGGCCAATAGATCCAATGTAATTGTTAGATTTTGAAGTCAGCTCAGAAGAGTTAAATACAAACAAAGAAGATTTTTACTTTGTCGTCTATCACTAATTTTACAATGCCAGCGAGTTTCGAATAGATGTAACCCTGCTGCTCGTATGTCCCTGCACCAGCTACATTACTCTTATCAGCTACACATAATCTTTGGCCTTGAAAAAATATTGCAAAATTAATTTAATATTTGCGAAGCAAATCAACATTGCTAAAAATCGATAAATAATTACCGGGCACGCAGATGACAAGTTCTTCCTGTTCAGTCATTATTTCGGTATTCTTTGATGTACTTCGGTAATCTCTAATTTATCAATAAAAAACATTAATTTCTCGTGTAAAATTGTTGTATCAATACGACATACAAAATTAATATACGACATACAAAAATCTAGAAATCCGAGATATATATATATATACAAATAAAAATTTCTTATTCGAAATATTAAATTAATTTTTTTTTATAAAGTTAGGTTAACCACATGTGGACATATTTCAGATTTTCAGATGGCATCAATGGCCTAGGGTAATTTATGGTGTAATCAGTGAAGAGTGCCCCTAGATGAAAGGTGAGGCACCGTGAGCGTCATGATTACGTGACGTTAGAAATGCGGGAAAAATAACGGTTTCGAACATTTCAGAAAGAAAGG
>NW_017300070.1:389929-390609 GCF_001594075.2 Trachymyrmex cornetzi | reverse complement strand
GTTTTGCCAATGAGATTATTTTATTTTTAAATTGGCCAATCAGCGATACATGTGTGCAATATGCGATGTGTGCAATCGGAGCCCTCCCCATCATAAGCAGTTGATACGACTTTTGACCGGCAGATTTCAATGGACTTCAGCAGCACACTGTGCCGTATAAGTACACTGTTGTTCAATAATCGAGTCTCATAGCGTGCATTCGTTTATGCAGCGGTTAGCGCAGTGAGTATCATTTATAGCGTTTTCCACTGGGAAAACTAGTGCAACACTGGTGCGCACTGAGTGCAAATGTGTTGTTCCACTGTGAAAACTAGTTCAGTGTTTAATGTTCCATTGATAAAACTAGTGCAAAAAACTTGCACTGAGTTCAACTTTTGCTCCACTGTCTTTGAAGTCAGTGGAAACCAGTGTAAGTTGAAATTGAGGTTGTGTTCGTGCTAAGGTATGATATTATGTTATGATATGATATTACATTGTAATGTATTAGAAAACTACGTATTAGAAACTATTTAAGATATAAGTATTTCATTAAGGAACAATGAATAAATTTACAATAGAAAATTTTATGTTAATCGATTATTTGATATAATTAAATTATTTAAGGCGATGCTAAAGCCTCCTGTTTTACTACATTTCCATTCGGTGAAAAATCTCCGTATTGGATGTATGGATTGCAAAAG
>NW_017300070.1:374318-389748 GCF_001594075.2 Trachymyrmex cornetzi | reverse complement strand
CATATCTTGAAAATAAGCGTGCAGCTGAGGTCACATTATTGAAATAAACGATACCGAGTTTGTAGAATTAAGATTGAAAGTCTAGAAAAGAAATATTTCCACCAAATAGAAAATATGTGTATACAGGTGCTTTGCGAAGACTGGGACTGTCAACAGAGCCGAAATTCCTTATAGCAGTAGTTGCGTGGTCTTGCAATAGATGGTGCTGGCATATGTTAGATAAGAACAGATGTATGCGTTTGAGTAAGACAGAATGATATATATTATATAATATAATGTAAAAACTGAATCAAAGATGTCACCACTATTATCGAATTTGGAATTAAAAAAGTCTGTACTATCGACCTTGATCGAGTTGCGTAATCGGTTTAGCATTCCCTTAATATAAAATTAATTATTAAATAAATAATATAATTATATAAATTATTTTATAAAATACATTTCAATAATAATTTGGCGGAAGGCGCGCTCCTAGTATATTTTTGGTATAGGAGCGCCCCTGAAGCAGAGCGTCAAGTAACCGCCCGGCGGCTCGGCCGTGCGCCGGAATCGGGCCAAAATGTGCAAATCCTTGCGACCACTGGTTTAAAGGCAGTTTCATAGCCATGTCGGCCATTTTTAGTACTCTCCTTAGCACCTTTGCCATACTGACTTAAGCTGGTTGCGTCTCTCTGATAAATCTAGGACTCTACCCACAACCGGGTTTTCACCAATTAGTGCTCTGTGTCAAAGCGCTGTTGTCTGTATGAGGATCCGGGCTAAGTCGCACTTGGGTGTACGAGGTGTGATCAAAAAGTAAGGTGACTTTTTGAATTTCGCGCGCTCTGTACACTCTAATTTCAAAATTTTTTTTTGTTGTGTTGGTACACTCGTCACGATCATATGTTCACAGTTTTGACTATATAGCGTGTGTTGTTTTTATGTGAGAGGCATAAAGGTTAGACTCGTGTTTGCGTGCTCGGCGATTTTTTGCTGTTGAAAATAATGGAGCAGAGAGTTTGTATTAATTTTTGTGTAAAAAATGGTATTAAGTGTTCGAAAACTCTTGAAATGTTGACAGTGGCGTACGGTGAGTCAACTTTGAGCAAAAAAAATGTTTATAAATGGTATAAGTTATTCCAAGAGGGCCGAGAAAATGTTAACGATGAACCTCGCTCTGGACGCCCCAGCACGTCAAAAACCGACGAAAATGTTCAGGAAGTGAAAGAAATTGTGTTGAAAAATCGTCGAATCACGATTAGAGAAATAGCTTATGATCTTAACATATCGTTTGGCTCATGCCAATCAATTTTAACGGATGTTTTGGGTATGACACGTGTGTCAGCGAAATTCGTTCCAAAACTGCTTAATTTTGATCAGAAGCAGCGCCGCATGAACATCGACCAAGACATGTTGAACGACGTCAATGATGATCCTGATCTGCTGAAAAGGGTTATAACTGGTGACGAAACATGGAAAATTGAAAAGGCCCATGAAAGGACGAAAATTTGCGACGATTGAGGAGATTAAGGCTGCATCGCTGGAGGAGCTCAAGGCAATACCCAAAAGTGCATTTCAGAAGTGTTTTGACGACTGGAAAAAGCGCTGGCACAAGTGCATTGTATCAGAGGGGGATTATTTTGAAGGGGATAACATAATTTTGGATGAATAAATGAATATTTTTTTATAAAAATGAAAAGTCACCTTACTTTTTGATCACACCTCGTAGATGAGCGTGCCATGTATATACACATTTCTCCATCCTCGAGGTACTCGATTAATGAACAGCAGTGTACATACATACAGTAGGCTTGTTCTTTTTGGCTGAACTTTTGTACCAGTTCATCTTTCCTTTCTTTTTTCTTCAGGGTTGCGTTTCAAAATTCAACTCTGTCAATTCTAGTATTATTGTATCCTTGTCGGTCACCAAATGTTGAACAAAGATAAAAGATACTCGGAGTTGAGAAATCAAGTTTTGGAACGCAGGAGGAAAGAAGAAGAAAGATGAACCGGGTGCCGATACCTTAGAACATATACACATGGAACACCCATTGTCTATACCGCCAATGCATTGGGCTGAAGCCAAGATAGGTGCGAGAGAGAAAGGTATAGAAGACCTAAAATTCGCAATGCGCATGTTCAGTTCCGTCATTCCGTTCGTCAATGCATTGGAACGAATGGAACAACGTAATAGATGGAGGGTGCTTTCCAGCAAGGGACACAGTCAGACACAGTGTAACACAGTGAATCATACGTCCTTGTTGTTTGCTTACGTTAAACAAGGATGAAACGATTCACTGTGTTACACTGTGTCTGACTGTGTCCCTTGCTGGAAAGCACCCTCCATCTATTACGTTGTTCCATTCGTTCCAATGCATTGACGAACGGAATGACGGAACTGAACATGCGCATTGCGAATTTTAGGTCTTCTATACCTTTCTCTCTCACACCTATCTTGGCTTCAGCCTGAGCGTCCTATTATCATTCCATGTGTATATGTTCTGAGGCCGATACTGAGGGTGCCATTACATGAAGTGCAGAAATGCTGAAACGCGGAAACGCGGAAACGCAGAAGACAAAATTAACTAAACTTTACTAGATTTCCGCGTTTCTACGCGTTCTATTCCGTCTGTTTTGATCTACTAATATTACGGGTGCGTTCAAAGAGCTCACTACCGCACTACCAACACTAAGGGTACCGTCACATGCGGCGTAACTTGCATAAGAGTAACTTGCGCCGACCAATCATATCATTTCACTTGAACATCAGTTTCTGTCTAGTCACTTTATGCTTTTTACGCTATTTTGTTGTTACGCCGAAACATGATAGAACCACTATGCGTCGAATCTAATTTCTGGCTCATTTTAGCTTATTCTGTCTGAAAAATGCACAAGGGTTTCGATTTTGCAATAGTACAATTATAAAAGTCGTGCGCCCCTTTGCATCGCGTGAAAAGTCGAAACCCATGTGGAACAGTACAATTATACACCTCATTTTGCCTCTGTGACAGATTTCCTAACCTTAATAGTCATTAACTTTAACGCTTAATATCTCAGATCACAAGGCAGAACGACGTTTTTTTGCCAGATTCTTTTGTTTCATGCAAAAACGCATCGAATAAGCCTAATGCTGGATTCACACTGCATCCGATTTGCATCGTACGACGCTCTGATAACCAATCAGAAAACAGGATTCCGATGGATTTTGTTTTGTATCATCGGAATCCTGTTTTCTGATTGGTTGCAGAGCGTTGTACGACGAAAATCGGATGCAGTGTGAATCCAGCATAAGAGTGGTTTCACAAAATGTTCCGATTTTAATAATTTATTCGGTCATCCGTTCATATATACGCGATGGAAAGGTACCGGTTCCCCATGAGGCGTACTTTTCGAGATGCGTAGGTTACGAATACCAATCATAAATTCATTTAGCATTTCTTTAGAGTGTACAACAGTAATTCTAATCAGCAATTGGTTGCATTAGTTCCGCATTTCTCTAATCTTCCGCGAAATACGCTCAATGTGAATGCGGGCTTTCAGAAGGGCGTATTCTAGTAAATAAAAAATAACGTATTCTAGTAAATTACTAGAATACCCAGGTTACGCTTACGCAGGTTACGCCGCATGTGACGGCGCCCTAACGCTACTATCTCTATTCACGGAGCCAAGATAGCGCTAGCGAATACAAGCTCTGTGAACAATAATAGTGTAGTGTTTGCTCTAATCATACCACATACGGCAAAATGGAGCAAAAGCAAGGGGATCGATTCTGTATCTTGAAACGAGGTGAAAATTACCAAAGTGAGTGAATTTACTAGAATTCTGATAATTTAATTGGTCAACACCTAGTAAATTTGCTCACTTTTGTAATTTTCACCTTGATTGAAGATACAGAATCGACCCCAAGGTCACAAGATTCGTCCCAGGTCACAAGATTTTTTAGATTCTGCTAGATTCTTTGTTTTATGCAAAAACGCGTTAAACTAGCCTAATTTTATTGATTTTTGAGCTAAACTGTATAATTACAAAATATTGGACAACCATAACCTTATAATTTTTTGCTTTAATGACATCCGTTGGACTTAATTTTAACATATAACTTTCCTGTAACTCTTCATCACGCAATTCTACTTTCATGTAATCCATTTTAAAAGCTAAGTATAATGAATACTATTGCGATCATTCATTTCAAAGTATCAACCAACAATGTTCACTTCAATATTCACTACATTATCGCTGTTCATAAAGCACACGAACGATACGCAACGCTACGCTATCAATACACTACCTCTTTGGCGATAGCATTTGTAGCGCGAGTCATGACGTCAAACGCTACCAACAATAATGTCACGATAGTGTTTCATAGTGCTATCAGTTAATTCCCTGAACAGCGGTAGCGCTACATAGCACTGGAAGTGAGCTCCCTGAACGCTTCCTACATGGAGTATAGTTTCCGCGGAAAAGCGGAACGATATAGTGATAAATATATACACTTTGGTATTCATTTAAAAAAATTGTATTCACTTAATTCATTGCAATTTTTATCAATATGCTTATCTTTTCAGCTTATGTATTGAATACAAGCATTTTAATCAATAAATACCATTAAAAATTAATAATTTTTAATTCCCTGTTCCTCTTTTCCGCTCAAATTGTATTGCATGTAATATTAGGGTCTGCGCACAATAGAGGAACAAGAATTAGATATTAAGACTTCAACCGATCAGAAATCGTGTAATTCCGATGTAATCAGTTTCTGATAGGTTGAAATCTTAATATCTAATTCCTGTTCCTCTATTGTGCGCAGGCCCTTAGGAGCTCAAAACAGGCGGAACAGAACACGCGGAAACGCGGAAATCTAGTAAAGTTTAGTTAATTTTGTCTTCCGCGTTTCCGCATTTCCGCGCTTCATGTAATGGCACCCTGAGCGTTGACACCTTTGATGAAGCCTGGGTTCGGAGAGACGTTATTAGCACTATTTGTGTCATTCTATCTTCATCGTTCATTAAACGTGAAACAAGGATAGTATGGCATAAATGCGTTGATAGTTCACTTCCCGAACGCAACCGTAGTGGGTCCTAGGCAAAGACATAGGGTTTGTTCGCGTCGCATGCTCCAATATGTTCCAATATGCTCCTACCATAGCTCCTACTCACTCTAACGTGCTTGATAGAGTAAGTAGGAGCTATGGTAGGAGTATGTTGGAACATGTTGGAGCATGCGACTCGTGTCGCACGCTCCAATATGCTCCTGTTCATTCCAACGTGCTCCAATACGTTCGCGTCACAGTGATGGTATAAGGGCCGCTTTTCGTGCGCATGCGCGGCGTATGCGCTCTCAGTGAAGTATCTAATACGAGTAAGAAGGAGTGCTGTAATCACCCATCAAATATTATATATTATATATTTTTATTTAATACAAATTTAACGTTAAGAATAGGCTGAAAATAAGCTGGAAAACAGAAAGAATAAAAATAATTTTATAAATACAATATTAATAATAACCTATAAGACACATTATTCTTAGAATGTTATATAAATATTAAAAAGGGTAAATAATATTCATACAATATTCTAAAAATATTGTGTATTTAGAGTGGCACCCAGTTGGACACGGCTCAATTGGACACGAGCCACTCACAGCGCTTGAGACTACAAAGCTCCTAAGCACCGGTCGCTGTGATTGGTGGTGTTCAATCGAGACGTGGTCAATCGGGATCACCCCGTGTGTTTAGGGAGGGCTCCGATTGCACACATCGCATATTGCACACATGTATCGCTGATTGGCCAATTTAAAAATAAAATAATCTCATTGGCAAAACAGAGAAAAATTACTAGGCACCAGTTGATATGAGTGGTGTGTACAATCAGAACTGTAGGCAAACGGGATCCTCCCGTGTGTTTATAGGGAAATAAATAGATTTATACTTACCTAAAACATTTCTAACCTCCTGTCTCCTGTGTGCCTCCGTTGAAATGCCAAATTGGCATTGAAATGCCTATCCCGCCAAAACTAGACTTTTGCGCCCATAACACAGACGCCCACGGCCACGGCCCAAGAAGACGAGACTGAGCTGGCTAAAGCGACTAGGCGAGCGCGAGACATCATTGGTTCACGTGACTCTACCGATGCGCATGCGCAAGAAAAGCGGCCCGTATACCATCACTGTCGCGTCACCGGAACCAATATGGCGACTAAATATTCGCGTCGCGTTAGAGCATACTCCATGGATCAATTAAGAGCATGCTCTATTTGCTTCACCTCAGAAGGTGGTGCGGTTGGGGCATGTTATGTTACGTACGCATGCGTAATGATTGAAAATGTGTAGTGTTGAGAGAAGTATTTCATGGTTGTTACAGATATCTTAACCTATGTTCTGTAATCAACTTTAACGAGAGTGGCGCTCAATTTAATGATTTATCTCTGTCCATGAGGCAGAGCAACGTTTTTTTTTTCTGGAGGACGCTGTCCCAACTTGTCCTAAATCCGTTCGTGTCACCGAGCGTTGGGGCACATGAATCCAACTGCTCCAACCGCCATCTTACCGGTGATCCAAGTGCTCTCTGGGTTAATTTGGAGTAAGCGACGCGAACAAACCTATAGAGAATAGACTGCGCGATCCGTGTGTCAAAATGGTCGATAGGGATGAGAGAGAGGGACCGTGGCAGACGGCCATTTCTATCTCTTTCCATTGAATGGTGTAATGGGAAAGAGAATGAGAGGGAGATTGACCGTCTCCCACGGTCTCTCTCTCTCATTACTGTCGACTACATTTGATACACTACTTAGATACGGATTGCGCAGTCCATTCTCTATGTTTTTGGTCCCAGGTCACATGACTCGCCACCATGTTGTGGACTGGAAAGGCGCTTATAAATTTTAGTTTTTATAAAGCTACAGAATGAGTTTTCTAAAAAAAAAGATATATAATTCGGTCACGAAAATTGTTTATATCGAGTATATTTTTAAATCAGAATTATATAATAATATAATGTTAACGAATTCATTATATAAAGATAATATTCACATTAATAATAATAATAATATTAAACTGTATCTCCCAGAATACAATGGAGATATCTATAAGGTTATCCGCAACTTATCTGGAAGTGAAGAAATTGGGCATAAATATATGAAAATCGTAATTAAATAATTATGTATGAAAAAATAATATAATGCATGAAAATTGTAATTAAATGTGAAGTTGTAATTTAATAATATACGTACACAAATACATCATTTATGACGAGAATATTTTATTATATACAAATATAACAGTCTACACAATATGGCGTCTCCGAAAAAATTTGATTTAATTTTTTAATAAAACTTAATTCGATTAATTATATTTTATGGAAAGGAGATCCACAGCTAATCTAATCTAACCTGCAATTTCCACACACTGAAGGCAGCCATATTCCTGGTTGGAAACAGACGCATGCACACTAAAAATTGGAGACCACATAAAAAGTTCAGTGTCTATATTGGGCTGCGTTCAGGAATTATTAGACGACTCTAAACTATAGGTTCCGTTACGTATATTATAGCAAAAAAATGCACTCTAGAGTTATCTAAGCGTAATTCCTGAACGCAGCCATACAAGCATATGCTGGTCATAAATTCACTACTTTAACAAGTTCTCTGCTCTAAAACACAAATTCACAATTTTAAAACAAATTCTTTGCTCTAAAATACAAATTCAATACTTTAAAACAGATTCTATGTTCTCTAACACATAAATTCACTACTTTAAATTAAATTCTCTGCTCGAAAACACAAATTTACTACTTCAAAAATAAATTTACTGTTTTCAAAACACGAAAATAATATAAAAAATAATTTGTGTTTTTAAAGTAGTAAATTTGTCTTTTTAAAGCAATGAATTTGTTTATAAAGTAGTGAATTTGTTTTTAAAGTAGCGAATTTGTGATCACAACGCATGCTTGCATCGTAGTTATTTCGCGACTGTGACAGATTCCTTAATCGCAATAGTAATCAACTTTAACGCTTAATATCTCGGTTCGCGGGGCACGGCGACATTTATTTTTGTCAGATTTTTTCGTTTCATGCAAAAACGCGTCGAATAAGCCTAATTTTATTGATTTTAAGGCTCCCGAATAATCGCAACAGCCATGTTGGGCCGAATCGTGACGTCAGAAGCGAGGAGTGACAAACAAATTTATGCTGCAAGTTATTTGTAAATAAAAACAATTTGAATAAATTTAAATTGTGAAATTGCTTTAAAATACTTATAAAAATGGGCAAAAACTGTCCTTTTCTTCTAGGAGTATGGCCACTCTAGCGAGCATAAAAACAGCAATAAATTAAAAAATTTTTTTTAGTTTAAAAAATAATTTAATATAAAATCAAATTAAAGCACTGGTTAGTGCATAAATTAAAGTCCACTAAAAAATTTTTTTGTATTTTTTGCATCCAAAATGGCGGCGCTACCGATGATATAATCTAGTACGTTTTTTATGGAGGAGCTCCGGGGCATAACATCTAGCAGGGTGGCACCCAGTTGGACACGGCTCAATTGGACACGAGCCACTCACAGCGCTTGAGACTACAAAGCTCCTAAGCACCGGTCGCTGTGATTGGTGTCCAATCGAGACGTGGTCAATCGGGATCACCACCATCTAGCATTCACAAATTTTGACCTAGAACAAAAAAACATGTTTTTTTTTAATGTACATTAAAATACCTAAAGAAGTACGTACGGGTTTGTAAAAATATTGATTTTCAAGAGTGACATTTGAAGTCACGCTTGCATTTTTTGCTATAAAAAATTTTGTTCAAAAAACTGTTCATAAAATAAAAAGTTTTTTATATATCGAAAAACCCCTATGTACTTCTCTGCCAAATGCGTTTAAGAAGTTGCAGTTAAAATTTGAACCCATTTGGATAGAAATTATTGAAGTTATTTGTCATGCCGATTTGAAAAATGTTGTTTTGAGAAAAACGCGTTTAAAGTTTTAAGTGTTGTTTTTTTACTCTTAAAAATTATAATTTCAAAAATTTTTTACCATTAGTCTGCGATGCCGGCACCATAAAATTGCCCCTCTATAAAGCAAGATTTTCTTCTTGTTCCTCTTTTCTGCTGGATTTTGTGCTCCAGCGTGCCTCCTTCGCCGCGTCCGTCAACGAGCGCTCAACTTGCGTTATGCGCAGTTCATCAGCTTCAATGCAGAAATAGTAACAATTAGGGCCTACTGTGATGCCCAAAACTTTCATGACTTGCATCATGCTGTTCAGGCCATCATTAAAAATGCATATAGCTAAATCAGTGGTTACATCTAAAATTATTTTACCGTTCGAAGTCCTCTTCGATGCTAAACTCCATACAGTCGCATTGAAACTTTCATTGCTATTTTGAGTGTAACTCCCTAAACAGCGAGTAAGAAGTTCATCCCTGCTTAATTCTTCATAAATTGGCTGTATAGCCTTGAAAACATCAATATTGAGGGCTGGTTTGTGATCGTAAACATTGAGTGCATTAGTTGCTTTCGCTTTCTGCCATGTACACCATGAGTCGGCACCGGGCGGGCATTTCTCGTGCTGTGGTTTTTCATTTGTTGAAAGTTTGTGGTACAGTGTGGCCCAAATTTCATTCTTCATTTTTCCTACAGAATCATGGTTTCTGTGTATCGTCAATCCATAAAATATGCTTAGATCGGGTGGCACCCAGTTGGACACGGTTCAATTGGACACGAGCCACTCACAGCGCTTGAGACTACAAAGCTCCTAAGCACTGGTCGCTGTGATTGGTGGCTCCAATCGAGCCGTGGTCAATCGGGATCACCCCCTTAGATCATCAATTAATTTTCCTGTCAATTTTCCTTTGTCATCAAGACTTTCCGTTTTTTTTTTCAAATTGTGGAGTTGAGTTCCCATGCGCTTCTGAACGCGATCGATACACTCTTTTTTTTGCACAATGAAATTCTCATAAGACTGCATCTAAAATACCTTTAAACGTTTTACTATCGCCATCTCCAACATAATAAGCATATTTTAAATTATGCAAGTTTTCGGAGCGTTCGAACATTTCGACAACGACGTCGACCTCCATTTTTCCAACGGAACCTTCGTGATTGCATTGGCATTGTTCTGCATGGGCTTGAAATCACTTATCGTACTCTGTATTACCTTCTCTTTTTTTCCAAAATTCGCAGGCTTTACAATATTTCGATTTAACTGAGATGTCGACGATCTTGCCTGTTGTCCAACCGATAAGCGACACAATGCCGAAGAGAGACGAAAATAATCCCCTCTTACGCCACGATCCATCACCCGAAACTGGAAACACAATAGACACAGGCAATAGACACAGGCAACAGGGAATAACGAGCCGTCCAATCAGAGCTTTGGGGTATAAGTTCGATATTATATCCCAGAGCTCTGATTGGACGGCTCGTTATTCCCTGTTGCCTGTGCCTATTGCCTGTGTCTATTGTGTTTCCAGTTTAATCCTATCATTCTGTCCTTTTTCAACTGACCTGGACTTCTCCTCCATTGCTGTTCTTTAAATGCTCCTAGTGCGCACCATCTCCGTAGCTATTGAAATTGTTCGAACAGTAGAATCGTAAAATGAATGATATATCGGCCGCGGCAAATCCATAAACGCACAAAACTTTTTTATGCCGTTTAAACCTATGCCTAATAGTCGCATCACTAAGGTAATTCGGCGATTGATCTCGTATCCACATTATATATATGGACAATTAGGAATTTCGGTTTTCTCACAGTTTTCGCAAGAAATAACTATTTTAAAACCCAAGCCACGTTTAGCCGATTCACTAAAGGTCACATCTTTCCCGCATTTTCTGCAAATAACCACTATAGAAATAGCACTCATCACAGCGACAAAATTAATAAAGCGATAACCGAAGGTTTCATCAACGTCTACTTCATAATTTTTGTCCGATAGTTTCAGTTTTTTAGCCGATGCACTCACATCTTCCAAACTTGACTCCGCTTCGTAATGATTTAACGGCCTCCGCTTTGAGATGTTGATTTTATGTGTACCCCAACAATTGCTTTCCGAGCTTTTTTTTGTTTTATACACTTTCTTTTTATCACTCATTATGCTATTTAAACAAAAAATTGTAAATAGAAATCAATAGAAAGCAGATAAAGACTGTGTATGTCGAACACAAAATAGAGCCTACGGATAGTGTCACTTTGACGGTTACATTAATATTCTAATGTTATGCTTCTATATAGTATACAGGAATACCAACATCAAGTACAACTCTTTCATAGAGTTAGCGTTTGATGGTAAGTGTTCTTTTACCATCGGTGAACTAAAATATCTAACCACGAGCTGCGGCGCGCTCCGAAACGCTTGGCGATGCTGTAGCGCTCCTTATGATGTACGCTCTAACTCAGTTAAAAAAATTTTTTTCGTTATAAATTCAATCGCTACTTATTTTTATGATGACAAAGTATCGAAAAAGCAAAAAAAATTTTTTTCGATTTTTTGAAAATTTTAGGGTGGCCATACCCCTTAGTCAGTAAATGGTCGTAAAAAGCAAGTCCTAATTTCGGGTAGAAACACACGGTTTGAACAGCTGATGAATGAAATATACGCTTTTACGTATAAAATTCCAGGATAACTATAGTTTCTGTCCATTTTTAGGACTTTTATAAGTACGAGAGACACGTCACATTTTTACAATCAAGCAAATAATAACGAAATGGCATGCAGCACATGGCATTTCGTTGTCAAAACGTCACTTCTCCACGCCTATAAGTTCAGTCATTTATCGTGGCGAGGCGCTGTAACACACACACAAGCACGAACCCATGTACATGTGCTCGCTTTCGGTGCACCGAGAGCACATGCCACACACGGGCTTGTGCTTGTGTATGTGAACTGTGACTACCGATTTCGCTACATTTCGCCAGGCCGCCGACTGATTTTGAATCGCATGCTGACTACTCAAGAGTCTTAAGCTGCGCGACCTATTCTGTATAATTACCTCTTTCACTAACCTCATACTCACAGAAGTGCAACAGGAATCCAATATAACAGAATTTATTTTCTCTTTTTCTCTGAGATAAACTGTAGCGTTTAGTTTTTATGTCGACAATTGTGATTGAGTTAACCTCGGATAAGTTTTAATAGAAATTGGTGAAGGAGGTCCGTTTTTACTAACGTAGATTAATTTTAATCTCGGTTCAACTCATTCTTCATCTTTTTCTAATTCTTAGGACTGGAAAAAGATTAAAAGTAAGCTGAACCAAGATTAAAGTTAATCTGCATTGGTAGCAACAGGCATACTTCTTATATCCATTTCTATATCTATCTAGATAACTTTAATCTCTTTCTTAACTCATTCGTTATCTTTTTCCAATTCTTAAAAGTGAAAAAAGATGAAAAGTAAATTAAATCGAGATTAAAGTTAATTTATATTGATTATAGAAATAAATATCAGTCGCGAAACGTGCCGTGGTCGCGATTCGTAAATCGATCACATTCAAATTGCTCGTAAAAATTTTTCCTTGCGATTGTTATTTTCTAAAAATTATGCGGATATCCAAAAATGGGATCTGTAAAATTTCACGATATTTTATTAATCCTCGAACACCACACTATTTTCGTCACCTGATTTCATCACACATGGGTCACGGTAACCCTGGAGTCTTTTTTTGCTTTTATCTCGGGATCTAATACATCAATTTTAACTTCTTTTTTTTTTAATTGATACAACAGACAGTAAGAAAAAAGAATATACAGATAAGAATATCATAAAACTTCCGAGAACCAAGATATTTTGAAAAAAAGGAAGAAAGAAATTTCAAAGATTAAAAAAAAATCTTTGTTTTTAAAATAAATGAGTTATTTTCCAAAAAAATGATACAAGATTTTAATTTATAGAAATCGAAACATATTAAATTGTATTTTGAGAAAAAAAATACATTATTATGAATTATTCTAAAAAATATATTTATTCGACGAGGTTGAATCAGGTTGAATTTGGGTGATTTTCAAGTAATACGATAAAATTAATGCAAAAGTTTTTATTATATGACATCTAAATATACAAATGAAATTATTCATTGATTTGCGTGGAACAGTCGAAACAAATTTTTGCGACATGTTCCCTACACATTAGCTGTTGGCACTGCAAGCATATGTAATAAGTTTTCCTATCTAAAGTCCCTGGACAGAATGAACATCTTTGTTTTTCTATTTTGTTTACAGCTAATGTATCGCGTGGATCTTGATTTTCTGGAATGTTGTGTGTTTTATAAATTCTTCGATTTGATTTTGCATTTGAATTTGATCTTGTTCGTATATTTACTTACAATTTGATTTCGAAATAAAAAACGTAATAACCACACAGGGTTAGCGTAACCCACACAGTAAATTCATGGCGTTCTATCTCGACTGGTTCGTGCACGCTGAGGTTGCCAGGCGAGGGATTTGTAGTAGGGATGCGAAAGTTTTTTCCCCGCCTTGTTCCCACTTCACACTTCTGATCGTTCATAAACACGTTTTTTCAAACGGACTGGGTTACCATAATCCACGGTGGTGGGTTCAAGGGTTAATAAAAAAAAAATAATGGCAATTCTTATAGAGATTCTCTCTTTTTATATAGTTCTACAGTTCCTTATAGAAATGGATATAAAAATAAAAAAAGTTCCGCATTTTTTATAATATAAAACAAAATTAAAAATGGCGTGTTAACTTTGCGAATATAGGATGATATTTTCTCCCTCTAAAGTACAAAGAAAAGATAAATATTTCCACTTTTGACTACAAATCCTGTTAGTACCTACTATTCGGATTATACCAATATATGTAATAAAAATTCCACATTATAATATTTCATACCATATAATACTTGAAATAAAAATTCAAATAATTACCAATTTTAATACACTTTATATACCCAGCCAGCACATAATAAATTCTTGTATTGCTCTATAAATCTTCCTACGCGAATGATTTTAAATAAATATTCTAATATTATTATAAGAATATGAATCTTCTCTGTAATTCAACTTCGAATATTCTTAATTGGATAATATTGTATACATTTTATGAAATATTTACCGAATGTGACTTTTCGAATATTCGGAAGCCTTGTATACTGGAATATTCGAAAAATAATGATTACCACCGAATGACGTGATATCGAGACACGAACAAGCGCGAACGGCAAACGAGCACTGGATGAGCATGCACGGATCACGAGAGATTCAGATTGCTTAATTAAATAACAAAAGGTATTAAAAATTTGATACAATTGTTAAAGTAATAATAATAAAGAAGCAATACATATAATTTGTGTATAAGTATGTTTATAAGTAACTAAAATGATGAAGAATATATATTACACATATATAGATTATATTGCATAATTTGTTTACAAGTATTTTTTTCGATAACAATGCCAAAGGTAAAACGCAAGATGAACAGTTATTTCTATCGAACAGTTATTTCTATCGAACTGTAAGAAAGGAAGTAAATTCTGTACAACGTTTAAATGATAATACTGATGCTTCTGGTTCAGCTTCAAACAATGTTGAATGTGTTGAACATATTAATATTGACAATGCGCACATGTATCTAATTAATATTCCTTGCAATATTCAAAATATGCATAGAATATTCTATACATGCTATGAGAATAATCTTGAGGAATGTTATTAGAATATTTAGGATAGTGTAGTTTTGAAAACATAAGAATATTCTTAGAATATTTATCTTCTTAAAAGAAGCTTCTACAAATATTAAAATCTTCCTAGTGGAGAATTGGAAAATATTCTACGAACAAATATGTGCTGGTTGGTTATAGGATGTTAAAAAAACCATTTAGCATTTATGTGGTGGATAATACAATTATTGAGTAAAAAAAAGCTTTATGAATATATAGATCAAAAACTAAATCGTTTTTAAGATATAAACAATTTTGTATGTTAATATCATAACAGACTATTGGCTTCTGCGTATCGTATGTGACGTGAAGATTTACCTCAGTGATTTACAAATCACGTTCTGAATGTTCTGATTCAATTTTAATATACGCTTTATAATTAAAAATTTCACGAAATTTATCAGTAAATTGATATCAACCAACCATTACTTATTGATTGGACATTATGAGAGATTACCTCATTCGACCTGTAATTTTTCCAAATAGGCTATCAGTGCTACTTATCTCATTTTTTCTCTTTTTATGTCGGATATAACATATAGAAGAGATAGTAAGTCAGTTATGATATTAACATACAAAATTGTTTATATTTCAGAAACAGTTAAGCTTTTGACCTATGTTTATTAAGGCTTTTTTACTCACTATGATGCGTGTACTATTCTGCAATATAAATGATTTCTGAATGGTTTTTTTTAAATACTCTGAATTTATATTACTTATCAGCTTGTGAAAAAATTCTCCGTACGCTAACGCCATCTCGATAAGTATTATTTTATATTAGGGGC
>NW_017300070.1:372344-374211 GCF_001594075.2 Trachymyrmex cornetzi | reverse complement strand
AATTCAAAATGGTGTCGCTGTATAACTTCGAAAGAGAAAAAAATAATTTAATTTTTAACTTATAACGCGCAAAAAATGTATGATAGCGTAAATTAAAAAATGCCTTTCATGATAAAAATTATTTGTTCGTTTACCGGCTTTAAATTTGTGTAATACAGTTTTTGTATTTTGTCATTTTTATTTTTTTTTTCGTATTTTCAAAATTTTATGTTTTTTTTAACTTTTTTAAAATTTTTTGGCTGTTAATCTTGCATCCGATCGAGCATCCGAAGACTTTCATCGAGAAAGTTGTTCATTAAAGTATGAAGAAGTTTTCTGAAAAGTTTCATGTTCATTGGTTCAATAGTTTAAAAGCAACGACTGTTTAAAGTTGGTAGCGGCCGACGCATGTCGTGCGTGCACCAACGACATATAGACGGAGCATGAGCTGCTATTATGGGCAAGGGAGGGTGTGATAATCGGGGCAAGACGGGAGCTATCCCACCATAGCCTAACTAGACCAACATCTGCTTATTTCGTCGAGACTCGCTAACATTCGGCTACTTCGCCTCTTACATATCAACGTTGCTATAGTCACGTGGGTAGTCATGTGAGAGCCGAACATATTCGAGTCTCGGCGAAATAAGCCGATGTTGGTCTAGTTAGGCTATGGTGGGATGGCTCCCCTCTCGTCGCGATTATCGCCTACCCCTCGTAGAAAGGCTCCGTCTATATGTCGTTGGCGTGCACTCGGGTACCGAAAGAAAAATCGAGGAGTTATTTTTGTGAATTTTACGCAGGTAACAACAAACATAACAAATAAAAAACGTTTTATACGATGAAATCTACCTATTTTTTGATAATTTTACCTTTCAATTAAGAAATTTATTATTCAGTTTTATGATAGTTGATTACAAATATAAGGAATACTTATGTGCATAATATTAATCATAATATAAACTATATTACACAAATTTAAAGCCGGTAAACGAACAAATAATTTTTATCATGAAAGGCATTTTTTAATTTACGCTATCATACATTTTTTGCGCGTTATAAGTTAAAAATTAAATTATTTTTTTCTCTTTCGAAGTTATACAGCGACACCATTTTGAATTTTCGAAAAGACCACGGTTCATTTAAAAGCTCTTTTCAAGACGAACATTTTCCGGGGTCAAACGTTGAAATCCGTCCATATCAATTTTGGACAGAGGCTTGATCGATTTGGCAAAGAATGCCCCATTAATAAAATAAGGAGCAATAAAACAAGCTATATGAATGAAATTACAGTTACTGATGTGCAAAATATTAGGATATTTGTAAATCACAGAATTAATAGCCAATCATTATTTAAAGAATTTTCTCATGCTATTATCTACATATATTTATTCGATTAACTCTATAATTATATTTATCGTTAATTTTATGTATATTTTAATAGTTCTTCGAATGTCTTTTGTATTATATGTACGGCATATAATATTATAAATATTATAGAATTTTATCGAAAAATTTAGCAAGAATTGTAGATCGTTAATTAAAATAGGCTTAAACGAATAGTGCTTAGCTCTCATAACGAGAAACATTTAAAAGTTTTGATGTCGACTTTTCGCTAGTCGTTGTGTATAATATCGAGGACTGTTCTCGGTCCTCGATATTATACACAACGACCAGCGATCGGCGGCTCTACGAGTTAATCACCGATAAATAATTAATGTGCGTTCCTCAGGAAATTAAAGCCCTTCGTCATAAAGTTGTGCGCAAGAATACATATCGGCATGGTTTAATAATAAATTTCAACTTAATCAACACGTGGGAAGAAAGAAAGAGAGAAAGAGAAAGAAGGAGGGGAGGGAAGGGAAGAGAGAAGGAGAGAGAGAGAGAGAGA
>NW_017300070.1:364244-370191 GCF_001594075.2 Trachymyrmex cornetzi | reverse complement strand
GAGAGAGAGAGAGAGAGAGAGAGAGAGTTTGTGTTGGTGCATCTTGCAAGCCTCATTTTGTTACATTATGAAAGAGATGGACCGTTATCTGAGAAATCCGGTCTCTAGGCAAACAAAATACACACCGAGTGTTTTTTTTCATCGCATTAACTAATTTGAAATAGATGTTTCTTAAATAAAAATGTCAAAAGACATAGCTTTCAAATAGCTATCAATGAAAAATATTTCTTGCGAATTTAGTTCTGGAATACCAGGGCCCCTATTCTGTAACTTTTTACACGCCTACCGACCGACAGTTGCTGGTGTCGTTGCGGCTTGCGCAGCTTTTTCATCATATAAAATATCTGCATAACGACACCGATAATTATCGGTAGGCGTGTGATAGTTACAGAATAGGGGCCCTGATGTGTAACAGAATATAATATTAGCTAATTATTTCAATTTTTGTTTAAGTAATTTCAATTTCAATTTCACGTTTTGTCACGAAGATATCTGAAATTAAAAATTGCCCTCGATCTCTCGTTAAAGAGAAATCAACTCTAAATTGGTCAATGATCTGCCATTTAAAGAACATTCGAATCCGTTTAAGGAATGGTTTGGAATACTTTGTATACACGATGGACGACTGGTAATAATGTTATCGGTATTATTAATCGAAAGAGAGTGGCTTGTGTTTAACAGATTATTTTTGGACATAAATTAATATCGTTTCGGGCTACGATGTCTTGCTGAAATTACCTTGCAATGATTGATACAGTCATTTTGTTTGTGATATTTATCAAGTTAGCGTGACAAATTGTTCAAAACGTGTCGTTTACATTAATAACTCATTGCTTTCTAGGTTAAATTTTGTTGTCATTAAAATTAATAAACTGTATAATAAATATTAAGAGGTCTGTTTTCTGTAGCTGAACTAGTGTACACTTTTGGAACTTGAAGTGAGATGGGTATATGTTTGATATTTGTTGTGAAAGTGAGGAAGAGAGTGCTAGTGCAGTCTAGTGCAGGAACAAAAAACAGGCCAAAGGTATAACTATACGTGCGTCGTCTCTCTTTTCAAATCGAAAGACGAAAGGTTGAGTCTCTGCGTAACTTTGACGCAAAAATGTGAAAACGATTTTTCATAATTCTCTCTCTCTCTCTCTCTCTCTCTCTCTCCACATTTAGGTAAATAGTATGGAGCGATTGCCGTGATTTCTTGCTTTATGAAATTGTTGTAAATATTGGACGCGCGGATTTCGCACAACCGCATAACGAATTCGGCGGCGATTCCGATGATTGATGAAGTATCGCCGAAGAATGCCCTAATCGGCAATCGGCTTCCACTAAGCCTCATTATGAGCGGACCCGGAGTCAGCTGGATCGCTCGCTGGACCTTATCTCCGATCTAGGGGAGACTAGTCTTGTTAGCAAGCTGAACTATAGACTATTACATTTATCTAACCTGATCCACCGAAGTCGGAACACCGTCGTGTCGTGGGTTTCTTGGTAAGGCAGTGATGGATACTTCACGGTTAACGTCCTGACACCACGTCGCACGGTGAACCGAAAGCCGCGCTCTCTTCGCACCGCACCGCCGCACGGGGGGAGAAACGTGCCTCGCAAACCTAATTTCAGTCCCGGCCCTCTTCCTTCACGATCGTCAGGACACGACCCGGGGTCTCGAATTTTTCGGCTCTTCGTATCTTATCAAGTATCGTGTTTTACCGCGCTTGGACCTTCTAAAATACAGCCAAAACAAAGTTTCTTCGTATTAAGGATGTTTGAGTTGGACCTTTTTGCAAAAATGACAAACTAGAATGGCGCACAAGTTACGAACAAACAGATGAGGATGCAGAACCTATAATAACGAAAGAGAAATAAAGATTGTTGCGTAATTTATGAGGTGAAGATCTTGAGAAAGTGGTTGACCCACACAAAAGTCGACACTTGTATTATAAATCACAGACGATCATATTTCATTTCGCATGGAGGTTTGTGTTGCTTTTGGCAAAATGATAATAACGACGACGTCGAGTTCGCTCAGCTTTCGCGATTATTATAAAACTACCATTGAACAGTAATCTCCGTTATTTTTTTCGTAATATTATTTCTAAGGAGGGGAGAGGGGGTGCGCGGTTGCCTCATCAATTTTGAAATTGCTATTAGATCACGAGGAGTCGCCGGGCGAGCTGACGTCGCGACGTCAAGTCAGAACGGCGCTGCCGCCTCGAGAGATAAACTCAGAATTATGATGGTGCCCGTTTAAGACAATTAAGGTGGAACCGGTTAGCAACACGTGTTACAACGAAAGTCCTCCCCGAGAGGTTCTGGCGTCGAGCTCATAACCCGGCGTCATGTCTTCTAACTAGGGGCCGCTTAAGCCACCCTTAAACCGCGGTGAAAGTACTGACCAACCGGACTGTTTGTTAATGTGAACGATCACACGACAGTTCTTACACCGACTGGTTTCAAGTTAACTGGCCAAGTGTTGTCCCGGGGCCGACGAAGCCCGCGGCAGCGTTGGGTCCGACAATACTTGCCCTGTCGCCATCGTCCGCGAGATGAAGAGATAGCCAGCCAGCGACTATACGCCGAGGTTCGACGATGTCATTTGTTACGGCTGTATCAGATGCGCGACACGTACGCTCGCGCGCGGGACGGCAGGGCCCCGAAATCGCGGTCGCCATGACGCGGTGACATGTGCCGAAGAGGACACTGCGGGACCCGCCGAGGTCTCGAGCTTGTTGGGGCTGGGACCCGTCACAGGGGCCCACGGGGAAATGAACCGGACCGTGGCGACTGGTCGGGCCCGTTTTCCCGCGTACGAATACGTGAAGGAGCAGGAAGAGCCGCGGGGAGATGGAATTTAGATTATGAGAGTCCACTCTGCGATGTTGATCACGTTTCCGACGAATTTGGGAGGATAAAAGGGATCGTAGGAAAAGGAATCGGGCCGTTTGTGATTTTTATAGAGTAAACGATACGAGAATAGACTGCTTAAGACCAGTTGAGTCTTAGATTCTTGGGAGAATCTATATACATCTATCTGATAACTCTTTCTCTTTCTAAACACATTGAGAAAAATGTTCTGGTTGAAAATGGATGAACCAGAAGATTCTGATTATATCAATCAGAATTTCAATTATCTCATCTAGAATTCTAATAGATTTAACCATAAAAGTCTGATTCGTCTATTTTCACCCAGAATTTTAATTAATCGAATCAGATATTTTTCTTATATTTACCTTATAAAAGTTAATAACCCAACATTTTTATCAGGATATAAAACGTCTTATCAGCATCTTTATGAAAACGTCTAAAAGATGTTTAAAAGATATTTTAATTATATTTCAATTTCAGACTTTGTGTTGTTTGGAAAATATCAATTGCAACGCAACAACTTTATATAAAAATAACTTAATATAAAAATAACAGAGTGCAGTAGAATTACCTGCACTTTATTTACGACCATTTCTATCAATGTAGATTAACTTTAATTTCGGTTCAACTTACTCTTTATCTTTTTCTAATTCTTAAAACTAAAAAATAACGAAAGATAAGTTTAATCAAAATTAAAGTCAATCTATGTTGGTGGAAATTATACGAACAAGTTCATGATCATTGCAATTTCAAATATCCAAACTCATAACTGTGCTCCTATTATCCGAACTGCGGCGCTCGATGTTCGAGTTTAGTTTTCTCTAACCGTCAGCTCTTATTACTGAAACTATGTTAGAGGTACTTATTGAATCTCTATTATCCAAACTATTCATTTATTGGAATAATCTTGTCCCTCCATATGTTTGGAGTTTTATTGTATAATAAATTAAAAAAACACATAGATAATTAGTTTGATATTTAAATTCGCTAGTCTCGAGATATGTTTCGAAATATAGTCATAGTTCATCAAAAATCATTTTTTACATAGAAACAGATGAATTGATTAGATTAGCTGTAACAGCGTTACATGTATAGATATCAATTGCCGTATCAATTGAATCAAATCGTAAGGCGTATCGAAGCATACGGGAGCGAAGCGCCGATATTCAAGTGAAAGTCAAAACAGTGCTACTATAGTAGCAAGGGGCAGGATGATCAGGATGATTCGGGAGATTTTGGTGTGGCGTTGCGGAATTTGTCGCGTCACAGGATGACAATCGCAGATACCGCGGAAAGTTTTATTCGTCTGACGTTATTAATAGGCGGCACGTGATGTGCTTATTCTTCTCGAACCGGCAGATGTAAGCTGGATAAAAGGAACGACCGGGGAATACGATTCCAACTTGTATTACAAACGTACCTTTTACGATGTATTACGGATACATAGTAAATACGAAGTTTATTTCGAAAACAAATATACTATATGAAAAAACCAGAGTTAAAATAATGCTTTCGTATCTTTTCGTGAAACGATTTGTAAAATATTAATTTTTAAATGCCTTTTTAATAAAGCCGTGTCCAGCATTTTTCCAAGATTTTGATTGTTTCTTTCATTGCGTTTATAACTTTTTTTATTAATAAAAATATATTTGCGACATTTAGGAGGTCGAAACGTACCTATGTATCATTATATTTATGTAGGGTAACTTCGGCGAATACGCCGCGCTGGGATTTACGCCGCAGAAGTCAGAAAAATTAGAAGGAGTAAGAGTAATTTTCCCGTAACTACTCTGTTACATGCTTTTATGTTATATTAGTATTGTGTTATGATTTCAGCTTCTTACTGTTAATATTAATGAATTTATTGTGAGTTGAATCGATTTGTCATAATAAGTAACGCCATCATAAATTATAATCTACACAAAATGATTACTGTAGGGCGTGTAAAAGATTTAGTGGTTATTTCGTGATACATACGTGTAGTGGAATAGTAAAGCATGTTGTGTAGCAAAATACAAGAGGTTTGCTTTCGTATTCTTTGTTTAATTTGTTGTCTCGTATATCCCACCTGTTTGGGATATACAGCATTTTTAGTGAGCGGGATTTATGTCCAAAGCATACAAAGTGCGCAGATTGAATTCAGTGCACTAAATGCAATAAACGCGTTATATGAAATATGTACCTCATGTCATAATACTTGTAATATATGTAGGAAGATCATAATTATTATTTATTACTTCATATACATATACATATACATATACATATACATATACATATTTAGTATTCTTATTCCTTAATAAAACTTTATAAACATATTTTATAAGTTATTATGTCATTATACGTCTTATTTGTATGCATTATTTGTACATTTTTCATGAGCCGTACATATCCCCCCTCCCCCTATGAGTAGTCATATATCCCACCCCTATGGGATATATGGCAAAAATGCAAGGGTTTCAAAAAGTTTATTTTTTAATATGAAAAATAAATATTTCGGATTTTTAATATTTTTTTCATAGTAGTAGACAGTACAAAGTTTTTACTGATATAGTTCGTTTACTATAAACATAGTAAGTAATACTTAATAAATTAAGTTTTTAATAGGTGCGGCGTATATACCGGAGTTACCCTATATTAAATCACACATCATTTTGTTTTAACAACTGACATCTTTGCGAGGCTTATTTGCCCTTATTAATTCGAATTTTTATTCCTTTGAGTCTAAGGTATTTTATTTTGAATTAAAAAAAATATATATATTTGCTTAGTATACTGTTTCTTAATCTGAAGTTTTGATTGCAAAAACTTTTTTCTAAATTATTATTTTTATTATACATAAAATCAAAATATATATATCAATATCATGTATGATGACACGGAAAAAAATCTTGTTACGTATTGGAAGTCTGGTAGATTTAACCAAGTCTGAAAGATTTATATTTGCAGATATTTATAATAGTTATATTTAGGATATTTAATAGTCATATTTAACCCTTACCGTACTAATATGGGTAACTAGTGACCGAGCGATTCCTATTCGTGCAAGTTTCTTTGAGTCTTTCGGTAATTATAAATTATGGTA
>NW_017300070.1:355536-364217 GCF_001594075.2 Trachymyrmex cornetzi | reverse complement strand
AATATTTATTCTAGAAAGTTGAAAGTATGTTGGTGAATTTTTAGAGATTTTTTAAATTATTTTGAAGAGATGAAAAAACGAAGAGATTTGAAGTGACCCTTGATGGTATAGATGAGGCACCAAATTGTAGATGGTACGGTAAGGGTTTATCACTTAAGGAGGTTGTAAGGCAAATGCAATATGTTAAGAACTACTTGAAAAAATTACAGACTATTCTAAATTTCATTTAATAATAATACAAAAAAAATAGAAACAATTGACCATCTGGATCAAAAGTTATTTAAATAAGTAGTAATATTTTTTAAATTTGTACTCTAATATAAATATATGAAAATGTATTATAAAATAATGATAAAAATTTCAATTTTTTTATATAAATACTCTAGGAATTCAACAATATTTTTGTAAAGCTATTTTGAGATGCAGACATTAATTGTTCAGTAAATAAATAAACTTTGTTATTTGTTATAAACTAATGGTGAATCTCAATGAAACTTTGCATAAGTCATGTTTAGTACTTAATATATTTATATAAAAACATTTAGATTTTTCTTATTATTTTAACAATTTTTGTTTATAACAATAAAACTAATAACAAATAAAATAAATAACCTATAAAAATGTATTGCTCAATAAAACCAGAATGTTATGAACACAACTTTCACATGTATGTAGTTTGTTTAAAGCAAAAATATTAATATATGTGTTTTATGCCCTTACAACCTCCTTAAATCCGTCGAACACAATCGAGGCAGCCAGAAATTCAACATAATAAGAATTCGGATTAATATAATTAAAATTCGTTTGTACTTTTTATTGGTACAATCAACATTTTTTTCAGTGTATATAATAATAATATTTTACATTGTGTAATATTAAAGAACTCTTTATTAAAGTGATTTCCGACAAAAATAATTGGAAAAATAAGCGAAAAATTTTTTTAGAATTTTGTAATCAGATTTACAATAGTATCAGTCGACTACTCTAATCCCATTGTTTCTTTTTTTTTATTTCCAGAATGAGTCATTTTGCTTCATTCCGACGAATTGCTGTATCCGGCTGACGAATGTCTTAATTCACGAATACATCTTATTGCCCATGGCAATGGAATGAACAAGACGAATTGCTGCCGATTTGCATTTAAGCGGTAGATAAAGAAGCATACCCGGGGGCAAATTAATTTGCCGTTTTATTCTTTTTGCGGGCGCGATTGTATCGAGCGAGCTAGCTAAGGTTTTGAGAACGCATGTTTGTCTATCTATCCATAGCTTAATTCTTGTTCTCTCTTGCAAATGATCGAATTGTTCAATTGATAATTTCGTTTAAATTTAGTTAATCAAGATACTATTATCATAAGATACGTTTATTTATTATTTATTAATCATTTCGTATATTTTTTAAAACAAGGATGTTAAAGAAAAATAAATCATAACCGAAAATTTCTTTCAAGATTAACTTAAAAACAGGATTTAAAGTTTCTGGTCTTTATTTATTGTTGTTCCGTATTGATGTCACTTAATTGTAAAACACTTCCGTATTGTGCATTCGATGATATGTATGAGAATAGAAAAGTGATAGATTAGTAAATTTGACGTTTTTCTCTCGTTCCATCTTGTTTTGCATGTTCCATGAAGCGAGCATGTTATATTTGTGACAAGTACGGGAATTGATATCGCCAATTAAGCACCGTTTGTGAAAACGCATGTAAAACGGTGATAGGAATCAGACGTTATCCTTGCAGGCCGGATGCGGGTAATCTCCAACTTGGTAATGATGATGTGGATACACATATGTATATAAGGATGCACATTAGACATAGATATTTTCTCGTAACATCCGTTTGGCAGATCATCACGAATACAGGATGATGTTTAATCGAAGCTGGCATAGCTATTCGCGTTTATCGAAAAGATTCACTTGATTTTGCACAAAACTGTAATGCGCTGAAACGATGTGTAATTACGTAATGATTGGAACGAGAAGTCGCAAAAATTAACTCGAGAGTGATTTTTCAGAAGTAATAACGGTGATAAGCAGTTAAAATTGCGGAGAATTTTAATAATAGATGTGATAGTTGTTAAGAATTTGATATTTTCTTATCTAGCTTTTAATTGTTACAAAATAATAATACATAAATATCCTTTTTTGCGTATAAAATAAAGTTTGAGCAGTGCTCGCAAATATTCAAGAGAGACTAATAAAGATTTATTTAATTTCATAGTAATATTTTATTTTCTTTTTTAGTTTTCTGTTATTTACAAATAAACTTTTAGATACTCGATATTTATTTTTTTAATTTTACAGCTTTCTTTTTAATAAGATTTGTTATAATTCATTATTTCATTATATTATCTAAAATTTGTTTTAATGCCTATAGTGATTTTTTGTAAAAATTAATTATTTAATAATCATTAATAATAATGATTAAAATATCTAACTAACAATAAGATACTTTATTTAAATCGATTCTCAGCTAAATAATACAGATGATGTGTGATATAAAACTATATTTTGTTCGTGAACTAATTCATATTATAAGACTATAGTAACTATATATTTCTCGAGAAATTTTTCTATTTCCTTCTATGTATGACCTCTTATACCTTTTTTTTTGGCGGTATAGTAACGCTAGTAATTGAGACATATATTATTCATTGGTCAGGACATCGAAAAAGAGATGGAATCAGATAGGCGTATAGTCGAAAACATGCTGTTGTTGTGGAACCGATTCGAGATTTTGACGACGTTCGTACGAGAGACAACTGCTTGTTCGAATGGCCATTCAAATGACCCGGATGGATTCACACCTGCGAGCGTGGGTGTCGTTCCTATCTCTGGAAGGATTGCTTTTATGACATTAAGTCCGATCATTTCATCGATTACAAGAATTTTTATAATGACAAGGAAAGGAAAAGAGCAAGATCCTCGATCGAAATTATTTCGTTAAAACTTTTATAGATTTTTTTTTAATCGGTTTATCTCTCGATTTTCCGTTTGAGATCAAAAGTGTAAAAGAATAATGCAAAAATATATCGGTAGAGGATTTCACCTGTTCCAATGACGAAAAAGATACGTATAGGATTAATCGTAGCAGTTGTAATTTTGTGAACGTAATCGCGAGTTATGTTGTCCATATAACGAAGCACCCTCCGACATGTTGATATTCCACCGCTCGCGATCCACCCCCGTCAACCCTTCTGCTTTCGTCCTGTCTCGGTGTAATTATATTTGACTTGTATGATTATAGCACGTGCACACATTATTATTTCGGCCTGAATTATTCATGCTGCTCGTTTATGCGAGAGGAGAGTTCGCGCATCGCGGCCAAAATTGAAGTCCGGATCGTATATCGCGCGATCTATCAAGATGAGCATTAATCCTCGTCGATATCGTTGTTTATTATTATTATTAGCGCTCTTCCTCCAACTCTCCCCTGCCCACCAAGCGTCATCTGATTTATTTTTTCCTTCTGTTCTTTTTTTTTTTGGCGCGTCGTTCGCGGGAGACGATGCGGCGCGTCCCGTTCCAGGTATAAAGAGGCTCGTCGATCTCGATCTCGTTGAGGACACGCCTCGATCCTCCACCCTCGTTGTCTCGCATCGCAATACTTTGCTTTTCGACGATTCGACATTTTTTGCTATCCCCATTCGAGCGTTATTTGAGCCGTCAGTGTGAAAAAGTTATAAAAAATTATAGAAAAGTGAAAAGTGACATTGTCTGCATATGCAGTATTATGCAAATATTATTATGAATATAATAATTATATATGTATGAATTTTTATACATATTTACAATATACACATATATTTATATAGCAATTTTAAAATACATTTTTTACATTAAAATGTACGTTAGTGTAGTATAAAATACATTATATAATAATATATTTTTATTTTGTGAATAGTTTTAGAAATAAATAAATTTTATAGTTATTTATTTAATATGTTAATTTGCATGTTTGTTACTCTAGTTATACGTTTCCAGTATGAATCCTTTTCCCGCTCCCCTTCTTTTCCCCTTGATTTGACGAGCAGACAGAGGTAAAAAAGGAAAGACGAGGCATGTTGTACATTCGAGTCGAGAGATCAATCACGCGACCGTTTTGCCCTGTAATCATTACGATTTTATAACGCCGAGAGACGAGAGTTAGCGACGTTTAGGGTAGCGAACGGCGATTCTGACGGTAATTAACTTTAATTAAAGACGCTGCGGTTAAAGAATCCTTCAAAATTCATAATCAACGCCCTCTCATTTAACCCCGGGAGGCCGCCTGACCCGTGTATATCTCTCGGAGTTCCTCCTTTTCGGTTCTCTTCCCTTCACAACAGTGACGTACTTATCATCCGACTATTTTATATATTCATTTTGTAATCTTTAACGGCTGTAATGTAAAAGAAATTTCAGCCATATCGAAGTTGGAATTGCGTTAAACGGTTGATGAAGTACATATTTCAATAACTATTTTGCCGTACAAATAATGTCAATCACGACGACGAAATCTGATTAGAGTTTTAAAAAAGGAACATAAAATTATGTAAACAATAAGTGTAAGAATCACACGATTTATAACAAAAATGTATACACTTTTATACTTATCTTTAAATTAATGTTCTCCTTTTTATAGTAGTAACTAACTTTTTCAATTGTCATAAGTACATTATTTTTTATCTTTTTATGTACATTATATGAAATTTTTCTATAATAATACATTATTACGAGGACGGGGAAATGAGCTCTCACGAAGATTAATTCTCGAAATGACGTGTCGAGGGCCCGCGGCGCAGTTTTACATTCCTGCTGTTCGTTCGTCTCATTCGAACGATATATTAGAGCCGTAGGACCGGCTCTACTTGAGAAACTATTTTGACATGTTGATTATACACACTCTCTTTCCCCAGAAGGCAGCAGAAAAACAGAATTCCTACAATGACGGGCCCCTCTAATTTCGATGGAGACTCCACTAAATATTTCGAACGCGCGCGCGTTATAATGATCTCCGTAATACACCCGTCTAACTATATGGTCACGGAGAAGATGGTAGAGGGAATAATCGCAGGTGGAAGTCTCGTGTTAAACGCAAGGTGCTCAGAGGTCCTATTATATAATTTTCTTGAACAGCCTCACTTTTATAGAATACGCACCACTATCATTCTTTAGACTATGACAAATATATACGGATGACATTAACCCGAGCTCTAAACCAAAATTAAGGTCATTATTCTGAAATTGATGAAGATTTATGTTTCTAGGTGTGATATGTTTTTAGTTTTGTAGCAAGGAATGGGAAACATTATATTCTAGATTGTGAAGCTTGAAACGATTAATTATCAGAGGTCACAATTTTCCTGAACTGCCTCATTTGTAGCAAATACGCATCACATTATTCTTTAGATTCTGACAATTCTATGCAGACAGCAATTACTCGAATTTTAATCTGCAATTTAAATAATTACTTAAAAATTTATGAAGATTTATATTTATATAAGTGTAATATATTTTTAGTTTTGTAAAAAGAGAACAGGAAACATTTTAGATCTTGAGGCTTGAATCACATGTTTCATTATCGCATTTAAAAATCTGACTGTGCCAGTTAAACGCCTCAATCGCGTATGACTGCGAATTATAGCGTGTCGTACTTCGTATTACATCTTTTCTTTTTTTCAACGGAGAGCATGATCGTGCGCGATCTCGTTACGTACGTACACCTTCGACCTCGACGCTCGCGATAAATAACGTTAATGTGAATCGAACAACGCGCAGTGCGTTTTCTCAGCGCGTATGAAGACATAGACGTCCGGCGATGTAACGAAGAGAATTGCGATACTCGTGTAGATAGGTCTTACCGTGATGAATGGCCAGCGCACCTCCACTAGGACGCTATCAATAGCATCTTCAGCAGCTACCCTGAGACGGCTGCGACTAGTCTGATCGCAAGTCATTCTCTTCGTGTCATTTTGTTCGCGACAGTTAATGTAGGCGGAGACTCTGCGGACAAAATGTGCTTTGAGATATCCTTGATTTAAAATAAGAAAGACAAGAGAAAGAGAGAGAGCGAGAGAAAGATCGCAAATTTTACTCTTCAGACTCGTTAAGCCGAGACAATTGCAAGTCATAAATCTGATAGAAAAATTAGTTACTACATGAAAATAATATTACGCAAATTAATGTAATAACTTATGATAAAACCTTACTTTGGATGATATATATATATATATATATATATATATATATATATATATGAATTGCGTTAGAATTATGGTAGAATTTAAATTATAATTTAATGTATTAACGTGTAATATATAAGCATTTAAGAGATCAAAATAGATAAATAAAAAAGTATATTAAGATACATTAAGATTAAAATATATTAAGATTAAGATATACGGTGCATAAAATTATAATTAAGATTTTACCTTGAAATCTGATGTGAATTAATTTCAACAAAGTTAGTTCGCTTAAAGTAATTTTTAATTTGGTTATTACAGAAGTAGGAGTTTAATTATAATATTTAACAAACTTTCTATTTCCAAGAAAGTTTATTTAAAAAAAAATCCTTATATCTGAGAAATTTCAATTAAACAATGGAAGAAAGCTAGAGATCTACGGAGCATTATTGTTGCGCGCATAATAATGATTTAAAGTTTATAGCAAAGGATTGCATCTGGATACAGCAAGTAGAATTGTGCAAATAATGTACAAATTATATGATGTAATTTTTAATCTAAATAGTGATTGGATGGATCAGTAAATTCTCCTTGCTCTTTGAAATATGGTTTCCACTTCCCACTTCAAGTTATCGACGCGACGAGAAATGCTTATATTTCGCAGACATGTACTTCTAAATTTCATGATTTTATCCAATGCTTATTCTTTTAAAATTATTATATATGTGTACTGCTCACTCCCATATTTATAAACACATGAAAAGAACGATTTTGTTCAAGTATATCTAAAAATTTAGCTAGATATAAATTTAAAAATAATTTTGTTGGTATACATCCACATAATTATATACACTGATGAGAGAAAAATGTATTAAATTTTAATAAATATTTGAATAGTGTCAGTTGAATATTTACCAAATATATACACATATTTAGTACAAGAATCATTAATTTGATTTAATTATTATTTTTTGTTTTTTAAATATTTAAACAAATATTTATTTTCTGTAAATAAATGTTATATTTATCAAAAATAGGTAATAACAAGGGCTACGAGCCAATTAAAATTAATAACGTTTAATATTTAAAACTAGATTAGTAAAAAGTACAAAAGTACGTTTCGATGCCGATCGGGTCATTCTCATTGTTAATATAATAATATTACAATAAATGTCGGATTCTCATATTACAAAACAGTGTTCTATACATTATAAAGTAGATTTAAAAAATGTAGATACGTATCTACTTTGGAAATATAAATGCTTATGTCCTCGTTTTTACGAATATGTGATCCATTGAGATATTAAAAGTGAGACGTTGAAATCGTTCAATATAATCGGGACGCTCGTGATATTCGCATTTTTCTTCTATGAAAAGCAATCTATTAAAGACAAAGTTTTCAAAGAAACCAGTTGTTAAGTTCCGAATACAATTAAAAAATAATTATAATGTATAAAAGAAACAATTAACAATAATTAAAAGTAGACAAACAGAAAAAAAGTTTTTTTTTAAATATAATAAATAGAAAAACCGTTAGAGTTATGTTAACATTAATACCAATTACAGATTAAAAATGAACAAGTCAATAATTCAGTGCATATTACAATACAAAACTATAAATACCTTCTTCAGTTAAACTATTGTGAGTCAAACATTAAAAGAGTAAAGCAATGGATTCAGAAATTTTATAAGCCATTGTGCTGTATTAGAGCAGAGAGACGTGCAGCATCGACAGTATCAGACAACGTTATGAGTTAAAAAGGAGACAAATAGACGCGGAGACAATAATATGTGGAAGAGGAAAGGAGAAAAGTATTAGGAAGGGGAAAGGGAATGTATGATATTAGAATATGTTTCCGGTAAAGATTCCGTATCATTTTGTTCGTTAATCTCATGTTTCTGTCTTTTTATATGGACCATTTCTGATATCAATCTCTTGTCGTAAGAGAATTCAATGCCCAAAATTTCAACATTATCTCACTTAAAATTGTGATTATGATCATTACGGTGGTTGGAAATCACCGATGGCGATTTAGATCTTCTATTAATATCGGAAACATCTTCCTGTAATCTTGTCTTTAATTGTCTTTTTGTTTGACCTACGTAAATAGCATCGCGATTATCACAAGAGATCTTATATAGACTCCGTTTTAATTGTAATGGATCAAAACCATCCTTTTTTTTTATGAAATTTTTAAGCGAATTTGGAATAGAATAGGCTAATTTACAGTTGAACATATTAACAATTGGAGAGAATTTCTCAGATATGAATTTCACGTAAGAAATTGTGAAAAACTTCTTCTTAACTTTTTTGTTAACAGTTCTATTAGTATTATCCATATAAAATTTAATTCTTTTTTATATAGAGGAAAAGATGAATTGTAGTGGATATCCATTATTTAAAAAAATATCGATAACATTAATTAGATTGGTTTGTTGAAAACGTTTGTTATACAGGGTGTCAATTATGTACCGGGACGGTCAAATATTTCGACAACTTCCAACATTAAAAAAAAA
>NW_017300070.1:344510-352582 GCF_001594075.2 Trachymyrmex cornetzi | reverse complement strand
ATGTTACGGCGTCTAAAATCTAAAAAATTAAAATTTCCCGCCAAAAATTATCGCAGCGCCCTCTATTAGTAGTGTTTTGGATTCGTCTCGAGATTACCTTTTAAATGAGCCCCCACTCGCCCTATGTTGCCATTTAAGATTTTCGACTTCCCTCGCGCCCCCCCGGTCCCTTTGGAGGTGGGGGGGCGCCACCCCCCGCAGAAAGTAGATTTTTTGAAAAATCGTTTCACGTGTTTCAGCGTTTTTTTTTAATGTTGGAAGTTGTCGAAATATTTGACCGTCCCGGTACATAATTGACACCCTGTATAATATTTATACTATTCAAACAATTATTTATTAAAATTTAGTTCATTTTTCTCTTAGTATTAGGAAACTTAAGCAGTAATAAGCAATGCTGCAAAAAATTTTGACATTCAAGCAACCAGTTTGAATAACCTGCATAATTATTTTAATAATCTAACAAAATTATTTTCAGATCTGTATCTAGTTCAATTTTTAGATATTTCGATAAAAGATTTGTTTTCCGTGCAGATTTTAATTCAAGTCTATATGGTGAGTCTCACTGAAATTAGTTCGTCTTTTCGGATACTATTTACTGACTTTGGATGCTATTTACTGACGTTGGTTGTTCAATGTATTTGTGATGGTGACACATAAATTTGTACTATAATATAATATAATCGTACCTATTTAAAATTATTTGAACACATATATATATAGATATCTTGGTATACATAAATATATAGATAGATTTTTTAAAACTAATAGCACTTCTTTTACGCACATGTGAAATGTTAAAAAATCTATGTATTTTTTTATAAGTTTATTTAAATTTAAAGTTTCAATAAAACCGATTAAAAATATAAGAAATAAAATTTTATAGAGAGAGAGAGAGATTATGAATTTCAATAAATCTCAAAACATACAAAGAGTTGGGCAACGAGCCAGATGTAAATACATAAAACAATTTGATAATATTACATTACACACAAACGTTTCGACTCCGATCGAGTCAGTTTCAATGTTAGGAAACAAATTTGAAATTACAAAATAATAATGTCGGAACCTACCTTAACAAATAAAAATGTCTGAATATCTAATCATAAAGAATAGTTAAAATTACTGGTAAAGACATTTTCTTCCATAAGTAATGTCAAAATTGCATAATCAAATTAGTCCAGGTATAAAAAGTTCATCTTTGTATTATCATATCTATAAAAAGTCAAATTAAAGTTGATATCAAGTCTTTGATGCCTATTATATAAAACATATATTTCTAAAAATCTTGTTATATAATGTAGTAGGTCCAATTATAAAAAGTTTTTTTATGTAAAAAAATCCGCCAGTACACATTGTTATTAAAAAATTGGAGCAATAATACAGACAACTCAATGAGAGACTCTGACGATATCCAGCAGTGTAATGATCACAGACAAGCAGGAGACAAACATGAGAATAAGTGAAGACTGGAAGGGGACAAACAGGAGAACTAAGAGGGGGAAAGCAATAGTATAATATTGGAATATGATTGGGGTAATGATTCCGTATCATTCTGTTTGTTAATCCCGTGTTTCTGTCTTTTTATGTGTACCATTTCCGATACCAATCTCTTATTATAAGAGGGCTCTATATTCAAAATCTCCACATTATCCCAATCAAAAATGTGGTTTTCCCCCATGCGGTGGTTAAAAATCACGATGGAGATTTTTTATTGATATCGAGCTTCTCTTATTGATATCGGAAATGTGTTCATACACTCTCGTCTATAATTGTCTTTTCGTCTGACCAACATAACTGATATAGTAATATCGCAATCACAGCACGAAATTTTATAAACAACATTCTGATTTTTTGACGGTTCCAATTGGTCTTTCCCTCTCTTTATTAAACTCTTTAATATATTCGGAATCGTGTAAGTCAATTTATAATTAAATATATTCGCAATCGGTGCAAATTTTTCAGAAACAGAATTAACAAAAAGAACTGTAAAGAATTTGTCTTTTATTTTATTATTAATATTAGTATTATTGTGGTTATTGATATAAAATTTAATCCGTTTTTTAATAGTAGAAAAAATAAATTGTAAAGGGTATCCATTGTTAAAAAAAATTTTTATAGAATTAATCAAATTATTTTGCTGGAAACGTGGGTGACATAAACGAAATATTTTGTCCATAATACCATATATTACCTCTCTCTTATGACAAATTAGATAGTGTGAGAAATAAGTTAAAGAATCTACCAGAAAAGGTTGTTTTACAATATCAAAAATGAGTCTCTGTTTTCCAATAATTAATAAAATGTCCAAAAAACTCAGTCTTCCGTCTATGCCAACTTGCGTGCTAAACTGCAGTCTAGCGTGTAAAGAGTTAAACACATTTAAAAAATCATGGATACTTTCAGATGGAGCAGCCAAAATAATATCATCCACGTATCGGAAATAAAATAATAATCTTGCGCGGGCAATATACTAACCGCCTTTTCTTTAAAGTTTTGCATCACCATATCTGCTACAATTGGAGATAAGGGTGATCCCATAGGAGTTCCAAATATTTGTTTATAGAATTTATTATTGAACATAAAAACGTGGAATTTAACACCATCCGAATAGCTATTAAAAATTCTTCTAAAGGAATTTCGTTTTTGACGAGATGTAACTCCATCTTTTTACGACACTTTCAGATACCAAATTTGTAGGTACATTGGTAAAAAGAGAAACCACATCAAAGGAAGCTAAAATATAATGACGCTTAAAACAAATATTTCTTAATTTATCAATAAAATCATAACTATTTTTGATATGGCTTGTAGCTTCAGGTATGGAATCATAAATAATGTTGTGTACAAAACAGCGAAATATTATATAAAGCAGGGATGGAAAAGTTACTTTTAAAGGACTGTTGAATTTCAATATTTCTGTCAAGTAACTATACATAAGCATTGCAATCGAAGAGAATATTTACCATGATGCTCATGATTATATATGTATATATATATATACATATATACATATATGTATATCACTGGAGTTAAGTAAATTTTGTGATGATATAATAATTTTTATGTAATTATCTTTGAAGAACAATTAAAACTATTATTATTTGAATCAGAATAGAAAGATCTTCAGTACAAATATTTTCGAAGATAAAATCAACATAATTATAAAAAATCATTAGATTTTTAATTATATTAAATTAAATGATAATTTTTACGCTTGTAGAAATGGGTCAGAGCTATCTCCCTCTAACAGTCAGTAAATAGTTGTAAAAGCACAGAAAGCGACGTCTTCAATGAGATTTTAAAGCATAAAATTTTAGCCCTAAGCCTTAAGAAATACAGCTTAGAGTTTAAAGCTTAAACTTTACACCTTAAAATCTCATTGTAGACGTCGCTTAATTAATCTTTCTAATATTTTTACATGGTTACGTACAACGATGCATTGCAGCTTTGCTCTGCTTTCAAATATCTGCAGCCATATTATCCAATTCAAGTGCAGGAATCTTCATCTTTCAAGGAATTCTCTTTTGTCTATCTACATATGATGTAAGAGATAAATTGCTTTTTCATTATTATTTCCTAGCTTAGTTAACAAATACCAGCGTATAATTTCGTTGACATTTGATTTCCTTTCGTTAAATATTAAGTTATAAATAAATAGATATCGATGACTTCTCTAATAAATCGCTTTTTCGTTACCATTTCCCAACTTAGTTAACGATTATAGTGTATAATTTTGTTTCCGTTCAATCTCCTTTTGTTACATATTATTTATTAATTTATAAACAAATGGAGATCAAGGTTGAATAGATCGTTTTGTTATTATTATATCTTCTAGTTTAGTTAACAAATATAGTGTATAATTTTGTTTCCGTTAGGTCTCCTTTTATCATATATTAAGTTGTAAATATCGATGACGAATAAATCGCTTTTTCGTTATCATTTCCTGGCTTTCCGTTAAAAAATTTTTCATGCATAAATACGTATAATTATATATAAACATACATAAACATGTATAAATATTTACAAACATATAAAATTTTATATGAAATATGTCCATACATGTTCATATATCTTTCTTTCTTTTGTAAAATTATTTTTTAGTGTAATAGAAATAATAATAGTAATATGAAAACATTAAAAATAAAAATAATTAAAAAGATAACTTTCGCACTATTTTTGCTTTAGAAAAAAATCAAGTTTAAAGAAATGTAAAAAAATTACTTATGTATAATTATACATATATAAAATTATGCATAATTATATATGAGCAATTTTTTTTTAATTTTTCCAAACTTGTTTTTTTTTTAAACAAACACAATACGAAAATTATTCCTTTAATTATTTTTTATTTATGTTTTCACATTACTATGTTATTATTTCTATTACACTAAAAAGTAATTTTACAAAAGAAAGAAGGATATATGAACATGTATGGACATATTTCATATATAATTATAAATGTTTATGAATATTTATGCGTGTTTATGTATATTTATACATATTTATACATATTTATGCACAAACAATTTTTTACTGGGTTAGTTAATAAATATCGGCGTACAATTTCATTTCTGTTCAATCTCCTTTATTAAATATTATTATAAATAAATAGAATTCGGTAATGAACAATCGATCATTTCCCAATTTTGGCAATCAAAATATTAATTTCTAAAGCGCCAAATATCCGCCATCGATAGCTTGGTGCGTGGGGAGTAGGGACTGCCTGGCAAGCGCCCCGCACACCGCCGCCGCGAGCCTTCAAATATCATAATTGGAATGTGCAGGCATCCGAGCGCCTCTACCGCCATCTAGTGTCAGACGGTGCAACCGTACAATTTTTCCTCTGGTCAACGACGTTAATAAATTAAATTAATAAAATCAAAGATTTCAGATTTTGCATCGCAATATCTCCGCTCGCAGGGCACGTAGAGAAAAAATAAGAACATTTTTATTATATATTTTGAGTGGATGCAATCGATTGAGCACACTTAGATCCTGATCGATTCAGCCCTTACTGAGATTCGATAATCTCGATCTCACAACTTGCTGGCTCGCGTAAAGTAGCCACGGCAGTGTCTCCAGATTGTGTATAACTTCCGCGATCGATCCTTCGATCCCTCAATTGACGTCGGAGTCCAAATAGCGGATAGTGGCCGCAATAGGAGTCCGACGGTATACGTAGAAAATCCAACGGGGCATCGGCAGTCACGCCCCGCGGCTTTAAACTGTTGGTAGATGTGGGAGCGGTTTGTTTTAGACACGGGTCTAATGCACGAACAACCTGTAATCATCATCGAGGGAGAACGGGTAGGATTGGGCATATATCATGGCAAACGAAACGGATTCGGACCGTTCACCGCATATAACAATGTTCCGACATTCGAGAGGAAATACTTTTCGCCTTTTGTGCCCTAATGATCCCTTTCCCCTCTTGAAGAAAACGAACATAAGTTTCATTATGTTACGTTTTAGTTTTATTTTTATAAATGCATATAGGTTTAGTGGATAAATTTAACATGAATTTTTTTATATATATAATATATATAGTAGTGATAATTTTTTGAGATTCAATTTAGAAGAGTGAAATGAGATTTATAACGCAATCAAGCGAAGAGGATCATATTTGGTCAAGGCGGATCTTGATGTCTAATAATTTTTTGTGTGAATTTTACAGTTTTCAGTTCAAGCAAACTACACACCGATTTGCAATTGTCTTGAAACAGCCCTAAATTGAAATTAGATTACGTAATATCATAAATTAACCCTCATTTACTGCATGTATTTTTACTTCCGTTGTTACCGTACGGGGTATAGCGTACCCCGTCGATGTTAAGTGTCTTTAATTTTCGGTAAAATGCACTGAATAAAGTAAATGTGTAAAATCTTCATTTTGGAGGATTTAAAGAAGAGCCCTGTATAAATAAAATTACCGAAAATTGTATAAATTACAAAAAATATTTAATAATGAACAAAAGCTAATTTTTCGAACTATCACGAAAATACTTTTTTTCAAAAAATTATTAATCATGTTTAATATAGAGATAAAAATAAAGAAAATATAGGAATGAATTGTCGAAGGTGTATATTTTAATTAAAAACATGTATCAAAAAATATTCTTGTGTAAGTATATTTATTTTGGCAAACAAAATTGCATGATTTTTTATAGAAAAATACGATTGCTACTGCTTTTTCACACGAACTGACGATGCTAGGTAGGGGAAAGTATACGTTAAACACTTAACTTTTTTTCTCCTCCTACATCCAGTACCTCACTTGCCGGTTTCTGCAAATGCTGCGTAATTTTCTAATGTTCTAGGTATGCCATACCCTCGTACAGTAATTGAGGGTTAAATTGACAAGCAACTTAATATTACTGATGCTAATGAGCATATTAAAAACACTAAAGAATTCATTGCGAAAAAAAGCTGGGTTTTAAAACAAGATCTCCCTCATCCCATGCGTCTTACCAATTTGACCAAGATACGGTAATAAATGCGATTTATTTCTTCTTAATTTCAAAATCAGGTTTTTCAAGCGTACATATATTAGATATATAACGCAATGTGCATATTAGAAATGAAAATTAAAATCAATGTAATTTGGGTGGGATTGTATTTTGCATCTCTATTACGTTGAAAATTGCACCCAAGAGTGCTCCCGTTATTATAGCGATTATGTCGACTTACGCTCTGAATATCGTCTTTTTATTTTACAACGTCTGCGCAGATTTCCGCGAAAGTGCCCGTGTTTCGGAACCCAGTTAGTTCGTGCTGGAACGAGGGTAGAATTCGGCATTCGCCGGGCGAATTATACTTTCGGCTACTTTGTGGTTTTACCTGCCTACGGTTTACGAAACGATCGGCTATTCATTAATGACCTGTCATTAGGCACTTCATGGGCGATTACCAACGGTTCCTCGGAAGTCCCGCACTCGGATCTCGTAATCGGGGCCCTTGGTTCGCCAGTCCTCTTCCTGTCTACAGAGGGACCTTGACATTTAGATCCAATCGCAGCTCCCGAAGTCCTCTTGCGAGTCTTTTCCTCGAGTCTTTTCGCCTAGGCAATCGAGTTGCCTCTTCCGTAAAACGGTTTACGACATGAATCGTCAAACGTTTAGGATACCTTCGTGACTAAGTCGAGCGTTTCTTCGAGCCAGATCGTCCGATCATCGCATGGTCCTTCTTCGACTTGCACTCCTGTTCGCATTTCGAAATTTTATGACGACCGCAATTCGCGGAATTATCGTTGCGCAAGATAATGAACGCTTTTTGCAAATATTACGATGCGAAAGGATTATATTTGTTTGAGCACAAAAAGAAACTTTCTATCTTAAGTCAAATTAAGGGACTGCTATAAAAATGGAATTGGAAAATTATGAGATGTAAAAATGCGCGTTAGATATATTACAAATTTACATATTTAGTGTGAAAGAAGTACATCTCACAAGGGACCATCTCGGTTTGTACAACAAGTTATTGAAAATGCTTGATATCAGCGAAAGTTGATAACATAAGATGCAAATAAGGAAAATGGTGGGACCGGATATGCCGTGGGTTCCGAGAAATTTAGTGTTATAATGCATGGTAAAAGTTCTAAAACGGCTAATATCTAAAAAAATATTGATTTATCTAAAAAATGTTTGAAATAAAAGTAATAGGATTTTTAAAAAGTTATCAGATGATGATATTAATTTGACCTTAGAATGACCTTGGAAAGTGCTTTCAAGGTTAACACAAAAATCTTAAACGGTACTCCCTATTTTTCATAGTGTCACGAGTGTCAACGGGCAAAGAGACGCGACGCTAACGAGAATTACTAATGATCCGCGCCCACATTTTGGCTTCGCGTAATATCTCGTTTTTCTGCCAGCCATCTTTGCCGAATTAGCGCTTATGTATCAGCGTTCTGATTACCGATCAAAGATGTAACGTCGAATTTTATGGATCGATCGCGCAATTAAATCCTTGTAATACAGCTTTTATTCCTTCTTTAAATAATTTACAGAATTAATATTTATAATCTTTTTTAATTCTTGGTATCGAGTCGCTTATATATTAACGCTCTACCTTTC
>NW_017300070.1:338943-344312 GCF_001594075.2 Trachymyrmex cornetzi | reverse complement strand
AGATGGTCCCTTGTCAAATAAAATTAATTAAATTTTCAACGGATCCTTTAATAAATAAAGTCGTTGCCATATAACGTAATTTTGTTTATGATTGATATTATTGGTCAGAGGAGAAATCGTCAGCAGGAAAATTAATGAGAAAAGCGGGACTTGCTTAGAGACATGCGAGATCGTGAGGTAAAGAGTTTTAGGTGATAGTTAAAAATTATGTGAGAGGGTTCCACTTAATGTGCAATTAAATTGTGGGATTTGAAACTCTCAACAATGAGCAAATAAAGAACGGCCCTGTTCTATCGGTGCGGGCATGAAATCGCCGTGCGATCTGTATTTCTTGATAACAATCGAACACGAACGGCGCTTCACGAAAGACGTTCGTGCCCGCCGTGTACGTACTAATCGTCGAAACTCCATGCCAGCTGTCTACGGAACTATTAATTTATCTTGGGAGAGAACCGCTAATTCATACTCCGCAAAGTGAATCCTGGATATTTACGTTTCAGATGCGTGGCACTCACGTTATACCCGTCTGAAACCGATTATTCCATGCTGTCATCGAGGATCCTCTTCGGAGAATCGAAGAATTCTTTATAAATCGCAATTATACAAAAATGAATTCAATCACAATGATATGGCCACATTTTGCGAATTTTAAAAACATTATATTTATCAATTATTGGTTTATTCTTTAATTTTTCAATATCGACTCATCGGATGCTCGAAAGGATATAGAAATTCTCGAATTGTTCAGTTTCTTTGTTCCAAATTTTTTTATACATAGTTTAATATTTCTTTATTAAATAGTGCAGCGTAGCGAACTACTACTATAGCATATATAAAAAGAGACAGTATATATCCTTCTTTTTCAATTTTATTTTAATAAAATTATTTGTGAGCATATTCTATTATAGAATATCTAGGGCGCGCGCGCGAAAATCAAAAGTACTTAAAAATACTTCAAAAATACTAATTTTAAAAAGTTGTAACATATCATATTTTTCACAGAGTTCTTTAAATAATTTTTCAAATAGATGTTTTGCTGCACTACTTATAAATTATATTAATTGTAAAGGGTTTGTTTCGAATTTTCTTCGATCTTAATATACTTTTCAACTGTAATATATACAATATAAATAAAACTATTTGCCTACTAGGAAATAGGAAGTTAAAAAATTGCGACTGACAGATGGAGTCACGGCCTGGAAGGGTTTGTGCGCCCACGAATCGAGCTCTGCGTCCCTGGCAATCGTCGAAACTCCATGCTCCAGCTGTTATCCGAAGAAACTATTAATTTATTCTTTGCCGAGTGAGTCCTAAGTACGGTGTAAACGCGCTCGGAGGTACGAGATACGCGGTGTATAAGTGCCGATCGGTCGATTCGATACACGACGAAGAAGCGCACCATGAAGGAAGAGAGGAGGCGAAAGAGACAGAGAGAGAGAGAGAGAGAGAGAGGGGGGGAGAGAGAGAGAGAGAGAGAGAGAGAGAGAGAGACAGCTAGCAAACCGAAGAGGCGCGTTGTGTAGCTTGATTGCAGGGTGCCGCACGGTGTTTGCTTTATAAATCGTGCCTTGAACCACAAGAGAATAAGAGGAGAGTACGGATGCTGTGCTCGAAACGAAATATCTTTGTGCGAAGGCTGGCGAGTAAGTTAAAAGGGATGGAAAGAGAAAGAAAGAAGAAAAGAGAGCAGGGAGGGACTGTGCGATTGATATCATTCTGAAATTGGGTTATGATTTATTGAATTTTCAGGGCCAGTCCGAGCAGTGGAGAGTGTCCGATTGAATATTGTGCTACGTAAGACTCCAGATAAAGGATATTTTATTATTACAAATCACTGGGTTGCGCACCAAGATGATGCGCTAGAGAGTCGAAACGAAGCCGCGATCCCATTGATGCTTAAGGATGAAATTATTGACGATAGAAGATCAGTCTCTCACGAAAACAGGCTTCTGTAATGTTGGTTGTGTGTATATGATTCTTGAGTATTCAGTCAGTAAGAGAACGGTGACGACTGTCAATTCAAATTTGTACGGAAAACGGGGATAACTTTGTTTTTTACTACTCCAGATCGTGACTTACAATATAATTTTCTTTTTACTTAATGTTTCATAAATCCTCTAATTAGAACACTTATTTACGCTTTGATTAAAATTATTATATTTAATAAGATTATGATTATTAACTTTTATCACATGTATAATTTATGATACATATTAAGAATCAAGTGAAAAAATACGACTAAAACGTTCGTAAATTTAATTATATAATACATTTTTTTAGATTGCACAATTTTAATAATAAATTTACGTCAACAAAAAATACATTAAGAAACGCGTGAAACGGTACATATTAGGTATAAAAAAGCGTTACAACAAAAATAAATAGTTACTATTTTTATACCGATCGTTACGCATCGTTTACGTTATACAGTATTAATTTACATATTTTGACATGAACTCTATCTCATACAAATGGTTACTTTTATTTTTCTAAACTAGAATATTTATCTTGTTTTTTTAAAAGATCTCAACTCTATCATGGCTTACCTTAGCTTTTTGAAATAAGCGTTTTATCGCACATATTTATTACTGTAATGATAAGATATAAGATTTCTCCTCGCTGTTAATTCGCACATCGAAATCAAAAGCGCACAACGAGGCTTAGGAAATCCAATTCATAGAACAAATTTTTATTTTTTTCGCCATTTAGTTTGATATCGACGCGGCCCTGTTTCCACTTCGAGAGAGAGATACTTAGGTAATAATCCGATAATGATGGGCTCCGTTCGAACGGATTACTTTTTACTCGCTTATCACCGCGCGCGCGGAAAGAACCAGAACAAACACTCCAACGTGGAAGATGATGATGATGATAACTACGATGATGATGATGATGATGATGATGATGATGATGATCGTAACAATAATGAGCGGTTTTGCGCAACTAGCTCACTAGCGCGCGATAAGTGTGCGTATGTTCATGCGTAGGTAAACATATATTTTTCACCGACGAATAAAAATTCCGACGATAAGCATTTTCTCTGGACTCTTAATATATTTTCGCGATCGAATGATCGAATCAAACGATCAAATCTTGATAAAATTTAAATATAGATATAGACTATATAAAGCAATAATTATGAGTAGGTTGTAAATACAATGATAACGTTGTAAATCTCAGCAACTTTTATTAATGATAAGTCATGATAAAATAATAATTATGAAGATTTAATTTTAATATATTTTTTGTTTTATATTATAATAAAATTTAATTATATGTGTATGTATCGCTTACCTTTCTTAAATCTAGTATCTTTTTATTTTTTTACATAAATGATTTATTACAGAAAAAATAAACATGTACTTATTTATTGTATTGCTAATTGGGTTTTGCTTGACTTTGTAAATGTAACGTACAGAACATTTTCTGTATGTAGGTATTTTTTTATTTTCAACTATTTTAAGATCAAGTAAGAGGCTTATCATTCGCTTGCCAAAGATATTTATAACGTGAAAGTTCATAATTTCTCCTTCGTAAAACAAATTATATTTATCGAATTTTTTTCATCAGGCAGAAAACACGTATTTTGTGCATAAATTTTGCTAAAAATTTTTGAGTTTATTTAAGCGACAGAAAAAACGTGTCATCTAATTAATTTGCGTTTACATTGCTTAACAATTGTAACGATTTCACTTAATTTTTGTCGTTTACGTTTGATTTAGCCAGAAGCAAGTCGCTTCCGCAGATATTGATTGAGTGACGTATGTCCCAGCATTTATTAAACACCTGTACCGTCGTTTCGATGTGAAAGATGCCTTTTTAATCGGCTATATAACCACGCTGAATCCCACAAAAATCCCTGGTCTCTCGGTTGACTGCCACTGGTCTGCTTGGAGGTACCGCCCCCTTGTTTGAGAAACTAAGAGACGAGACATGCCTGCACGAGTGCCTTCTTTCCTCTCGTTCCTCTCCTCTCGTTATTCGTTCAACCTCTCTTTCCGCCGTCGATTCTCTTTCTCGCTTCCACGTTCTCTCTTCGCTTATCGTGTTGGAGAATGGGGTTCATCCGTTACTGCGTTCCCTCTTCGTTGTCCCCCTTTCTCTCGCGCAGCATCGTCTCTTTTGCGCGCATACAACCCTCTCGACCACCTTCCTCGTCGATGGAAGGTGTGCTTGGTTCGCGAGGTGGCCAGTAGTTAGCACTCCATTACACATGGTTACCTATCATCAGAGCACGCCAGCCACACGATTTGCTCTCCAGACTCCATGGATATTCATGGGTCGTAAGTAACGCGTTTCGTGGTCGTATCGTGCGGATGTGAGCGAGGTATATCGGCGACACGAATATCGGCTAACGATAATCGATCGCAGCAGGCGAAGCTATCAATGGCTCGTGTAGATTGCGATATATTGATAAAATAAAATGATGTTTTGTTAGAAATTGAAATACAGAAAATTTATATTTTCTGAGCCGTGATGTTTTATGCGATTTTTCAAAAAAATTTTGTTAGAAATTGAAATACAGAAAATTTATATTTTCTGAGCCGTGATGTTTTATGCGATTTTTTAAAGTGATTTCATCGAAATGTTGAAGGTCATGGAAGATTTATATTTAAATCAATATATGATTGGACAGATCTGTGTATATATTATGTAATTGCTTACGAGAACTCATTAGCTTAATTTCTTTTATATGCAATATTTACGGGATTTGTTATTTCGACCTCGCGGCTGGAATAATTAAGGCTCATCAAGATTTAACACCCAGCGCATCGAGAAGATATTTGCCCAAATTGCCACATAATTGCTCCACTCGACACGTTATGGTTATAATATAAATATAGGCTATTAGATATAATGGCTCTCTGCCTAATTAAAAATAATTGCACGGTATCATAGGTGGACGGGAATAAAAATATAACGAGATCTATTTGAATTAAAATTGATTAAAATTTGATTAAAATTGAAAATTATACGATTATGAAAGCCAAGTCAACCGCACGATTTCGGTGTCAAGTCGTGTTTTATCTCGAAAATGTAGCTAATTGCAAGTATTATTAACACTGCTGAATGACGTAACTTCCCGCGCCGCACTCGACTTATGGATATTCATGAGCAATAAGTGACATGAAGAATGTTGTTCTTTCAAGTCTTACGCCAAGTTCTTTAACGTTAACGCCGTAAATGAAATTCAGAGCGATAATTATCTGAGTATTTACATAAACGCGAAAAACTCATTCATATAACGTGTAATGATCTTAGGAAAAAATTTATATCAGTATATTCTTACACGTGAAGAAACGCATTACCCAATGCGTATATTATATGTAACTGATATAACTTAACAGTCGACAAAACTATCATCGTGG
>NW_017300070.1:326575-338924 GCF_001594075.2 Trachymyrmex cornetzi | reverse complement strand
ACAATTGAATTTATGACTCACAAAAAGCAAGAGTAACAGAATAGTGGCGAGATTGTTCATTCATTAAATTATAAAATCTTTATTTTTAATATATTTAGGAATGTTATAATTAAAAGAGAGAGAAATTTAATATATTTTATATTTAAACAAATATATAATATATATGTATTATAATATATAATACGGAGCAATATATAAATATGTATAATACAGATATTTTGTATGTACTAAATAATACAAACGCATGCTACGCATGTGCCATTTGACTTTTAATATTATATATTTATACAAAATAAGTATACAAATATATAAGTATATAAGTATACAGATTAATTACGATAATCTAAATTTTGTGAAATGCCAAAACACTTTGTGCTGACAGTTATTCTCGCATTACGAAGTGAGGAAAGCGATCGATTCAGAATCAATCGATTACGAAAAAGCGCTAAGCACCAATGAATTCGACTATCGATTTAACGATTTAATGCAAATTTTATTATAGGCTAAATATATGTAAAATGTATAATATTTTATGTACATTTATGCATGTATATAAATATGTGTATACATAAACTAATAATTACAGTAATTTTATAACAATAAAAATATACTTTGCGGAATATTCAATTATTTTTCTTAGTACTGGAAGAGATTTATATGCATATATAAAAAATAGATATATGTATATATAATATTTTTATTGTTATAAAGTTACACTGTAATTATCAGCTAAGTAATCTTTATCTCGCGTGATGTAATAATGACGAGCTTTCATCTCGCACTTCCTGAGGATTTGCGAGCGAAGAGGATCGTTTTTCTCACGATCGGTCGATCGATCGGCTGCACCTCGGGCTTCCGCCTTCTCTTGCACGCGTAAATCCGTGCCTCTTGAGTTTTTAAACGGGCATGCAGAAAAATCGAGTGCGAACACGGCCGATCAATTTGCCCTAAAGAGCCGTTAATTTTCGGTCGATGCACTCCCACTATCTTCGTGCCCGTCGAAGATTATATTCGAGCCGGCGATATATAAGGAGAGGCGGTAGGGCTCTGCTCTGCCAAGGGGCCCCACGAGAGGAGGTCCACGGCGCACATAATAAGGCCGATCGGGCCTCTTTAATGAGGCATAATGGCCCCAACAAGTATGCGTAATCGCCGATGATGGCCTCGAACACGATTCCATCGCGTTTTTCCAGCCCCCCAGCTCGTCCTGCACGCCCTTGCACGTCCCCCGATCAGGCGACTGCAATCCCGCACGTCCGCGCACGGTGCGCGAGGTACATTGTATAAAATAATAAGCATCATGGCGACATACATGCCGCATGCATAATAGATTGTTACACTGTACCCGTTAAGTCTTTCTGGATAATTAAGCCTGAGATACAATTGAAAAGCAGAGGCAATGACAGATTTTAATCTAGATAGCTGATGTATATCATCATCAGAATCATAATTTCTGATAGATTGATATTTGTTATTTTCTGCACTGGCGAATCCACGGGAGGCCATGAGGATCATGCTCTTCCCTTGAAGTCTCCTTTTTTAAAAATATTTATAGCAAACGTTATATGTATTTTTAATATATCTGAAATGCATTTTAATATTTCTTAATTACAATTTTGATACTCCAAAATATTTTTTAATTTAAGAAACTCCTAGATGTAAAAAAACAAATTCTATTATATTATTCTTTTCTATTAAAATAATTTTAAATAAAACGTTTTATGAATTATGTATAAATAATATTTTTCCAATATAACAATAATTTTCTATCCTTTCACATTTGACCTAAAAAAAATTTTACTTACAACGAACCAGTGCAAATACCCCGTTTTGACTTTTTGGATCCACTAATGAAATTCTCTGTTTCTGTTATCTGTTTTTCTCGATTGTATATCTCAAATTTAAAAGTCCAGAAAGATTTAACTGTTCAGTAATAGCTACAGTGTAACAATCTGTAATTATGCATTTAGATCGCCATAATGCACTTATTATTTTATACAATGTATCTGAGAATACACGGTTTCTGATATTGAAATCTGTTATTCCCTGTTACTGTTGCTTATCTGCTTTTCAATTATGTGTCTCGGGTTTTAGGTGCGTATACATTATATACACGCGCATACATATATATATTTTTGTAATGAAAAAAATACACATATTTTTTAGGTCGTACATGTATAATGTGTCGTAAACGCAAAATGACTGATTATCATAATGTCTCATAATGCGGCCTCCCGGTAGCTTCTTGCAGATCGCTGTAAAATTGCGTTTCACCATAAACGATCGGAATCTTAATTCGTCTTTTTTTTTCATGAACCATCTGTAGTTCTCGCTGAGAGAGATGCTTTCTCACAATAAAATACAGTTCTCGCACGGCTCCTACCACCGCTCCTGTCAATAATTGTGCCCATGTTGCGCAGTTCGGTGGATCTTTCGCGATGAGAGTTTGTCGCGCGGTTACTTAAACTTATTTACTTACCGAGGTAAAACGATGCGCAACCTCGTTTCATGCCTGTCTTTCCCCTTGTACGAACTTGCGAATCAATTTAATCGAGCCGTCGGTCGTTCCAAGAAAATCATAGGTGCCGGCCGGTTATTTAAGATACGGGGGACCGCGAATCGTCAGTGGTTCTCAGTTAAAATTTCCTCTGCGCATTTGTCTCGATATAGCGTATTCACTGTTGTCACTTGGAATTCTTCATACGATAACATTGATTCTGTTAATTCGATTTCGACAATTTCATTTAAATCAAACGTTTCTTTATGGGATATGAAAGTATTCTTCTTCTACGAAATAACTTTTGTCAACATTATGAAACAACTTTATTTATAAGAAGCTCACGTACACAATGATGTGAAAAATATTCAATTGTAAATTGACAAAATATCGAGAGAATCATAAGATTTTTACTGGCAAAAATAGATTTATTTCATATATAAATTACTTTTTATGTCAACTTTTTGTATTTATTTATCTAAAAATGTTTATTTTCGTCGATTTATCTTCGAATTAATTCCAGTATGAATTAAAGTAATTTCGGTATACGCTTTGAGATTGTAAGGAAGAAGCTGGCAATCAAGACTAGTTTGAGAAACAGCCGATCGCGATCGACCTATCGTGCTACGGTCATAAAGGACAACGAGAGCGGATCTCGAAAAGTATACCGATCGCGCGCGTTGTACCTTCGGGTAGAAAACCCCTTCAGTGCCGCGCGTCCGAGATTTCTTATTAAGGGCGATTAGCCTGAAAGTGGGCAGATCAAGTGGATGCACGTATAGCGGAGCTTTGCCTATATAAGTGGACGGTAATTGAATGTCAGCGTAACCTCGGTACCCCGGGTACAGCTTTTATCTCCCGGGACGAAAGTATTATATAGCCATGCGTTAGCTGGATCGCCTAGTATCCGCTAGTCTTGAGTAAATTCGCGCAGGGGTCGTGACTTCTTGCAAAAACACCGTCCGTTATCTGAGCGCCCCTTCAGGTTCGCGTACAGAGTTGCCAACTTTTTGAGAGATATTCCTACACGAGCGCGTCTGAAATCCTACCAAAACCTACTAGCGCCGAACAAATTGGTTAACCAAAAAAAAGGCGGGGGGAATAACGAGATTAAAATATTTAAAAATTTATTAAAATATTATATTATTTTAGTGCAGAAACGTACAAAGTAATGGTATTTGTAGTGTAATAAAACTATATAAATTTCATCACATATTTGAGGTTTCAACATATATATACTTACAGAAACTTCAAATTTAATAAAAAATATTTAATAAAAATACTAAACATTTAATAAAAATAACATATATGTAATAGGGCTACGAGCCTAAAATTTAGTCGTTATAAAATTGAAATTATTAAGAAGTCACAGAATAAAAACATGTCATTTCGTTATAATATAAACTTTAATTTGCCGGCAATAAACAATAAAACATAAACAAAACAAAAACAGACGTTTCGATCCCTGTTGGATCATTATCAATGTTATAATATAAAAGTAAAACGGTAAAAACATTTAAAAAATTAGAATATAAAAATTATAATTCACTCTCAATCGCAAAATTTATAAGACTCACAGTATTCATGTAATAAAAAAAAATCACTGTTTTTGTTTTGTTTATGTTTTATTGTTTATTGCCGGCAAATTAAAGTTTATATTATAACGAAATGACATGTTTTTATTCTGTGACTTCTTAATAATTTCAATTTTATAACGACTAAATTTTAGGCTCATAGCCCTTTTTCGTTCTGTTCTTTTTTAAATTTATTGAGCCTTATTATTATGATATATATGTAATAGTTTGTTCACGTCATATGGATCTGATTTCCATTCTTTTCGATATTTTTGTGTATATGGAACTGTCTCTCTCGATATTTGTAATTTGTTTAACTCTTTCACTAATCGTTTATCAACGATACCAACTTTCCTTCTTCTTCTTTTGGTTTCTCCTTGTTTCATTTTCCGACTCATACACCAACTTTTGATTAAATTAATTGACGATTAAGTGACGATAGGTCACAGAAGTGCCAATAGTAGTTTAATTCTTACGTTGGGAGCATTTATACTGGCCGTAACCTGTAAAGCCCTTATCAGACTACCGACTCTGCAAGCTGACCCGACTGCCAACTCTGACTGCCGACTTATAATAATGGACCAATCGCATTGAATCAGTCTTATTGTGATTGGTCCATTATTGGTCGGCAGTCAGAGTTGGCAGTCGGGTCAGCTTGCAGAGTCGGTAGTCCGATACGGGCTTAAAGCCCAATGTCCACGATGTTAAAACTCGGTCCGAGTTCTTGGATCGAGAAATATACAGCCAATCAACTTGCCGGTTTTCTATAAAAACTGTAAGCTGATTGGTTACACATTTCTCGATCCGAGAATTCGGACCGATTTCTAGCATTGTGGATATTGGGCCTAAGAATTGACCAATCACAGTCGAGTAAAACTAAGGTTCTAGACTCTAGTGCCTTAGTAAAACTATCAGCCTTGACAATAGAAAATAGTAGTATTTTTTTATTTTCCTTCAATTATAGAAGTAAAAAACTACTAGAATTCCTACGTACTACTGCCTATGTAATTGTCCTTTAATCGCCTATTCCAAAACTACTAGAGATAGTAGGATTCCTACTGACTTGGCAACCCTGTTCGCGTAAAGGGTAAGGTGCTATTTTTAACGTCCCGTGGCACGTGACAGCAGTCAAGCTAGATCGAAGTCTAGTCTTCTATACCTTGCGACAAATGTAAAAGAGAAGTGTTCCGAGGTCAAATTTACATTTTTTATCTTCAATATTGAAGCTGATTACAGTTTGAGGTTGTTATCCTTGAAATCTTTCTGGTCGAGATATACATATATTATGTAATTTATAAATTATAACGTATACATTAAAAAATATATTAAATTTTAATGAATATTTGTTTGAATGGTACTAGCTAGATATTTATTAAATGTAAACATATATTTATTTATTTAGTACAAGAAAAATCATTAATTTGATTTATAACTATCATTTTTTATTGAATAAATAATTATTTACTATGTATAAACAAATGTTAAGTTAGTACTATTGAAAAAATGTATTAAGTTTAATAACTTTTTTCTCGGTGCTCTTTATTTAAATAATGTTTAATTGATGAGACTCGTGTGTATTTTCTCCAAACGCAATATTGAAAGCGTGAGCTTAAAAAATACTGAGGATTTGTATTTGTACTCAGACTCGTCTGCCTTTCTCACAGCTTAAGAGAAAGCGAGACCAATGCTTTTAAGGTTTCTTTGGAACGAGTCAACAGTTCGTGACGACGCTTCATTATATCGACATTACAAGCTTATTATAATTGCATCGGACGTGCGTGATATACAATGTATACATTACAATGTGTGAAATACGCGGGTCCGGGCCGAGACGGTGGGGACCCTGGTAGACATTTCGAGATTCACAAAAGCTCTTTCGCTTTTCACTGCTGTGCCAGCCGTTACTCGACGAATAAATGGCCTGATTAAGCACGCAATTTTGCCTGTAATGCAATCTTTAAGCATGTCGAGAAGAAGCGAGAGAGAAAGAGACAGGCTACATTCGTCCCGTGCCATTATTGTGCCTTTCGCGTACATGCGCCTCCGGTCAATCATGCGGCTGGATTAGTCCCGCTCCCCTTTTATATGCTCGATTACATTCAATTCTCTCGCGTAACAGAAGGAACACGCACGTAGAAGTTGAGGGAAGTCTGGGAAATTAATGTTCCCTACGTGAAACAAGACTTTATCCTGAACGATTCTTAAGCCCAGAAGTTTCCAAAACATTTACATATAATTGTCGCGATAAAGCGTTGAATCGCAACATTTATGAGCTTAAAAGTGAGAAAAGTTCCATTCTATATCTTTAGTGATTTTAATTTATGGTTATTTGAATTTTGTCAGAAGATCGTCATTTACATCTTATGGCTTTTATCTAACAAGAAAATACACAGAAATGATTCTTTTCGATTTTGAATATGTTTGTGTCTAGATTAAAATAAAGGATTTTTTATACGTGTACAGAGAGAATTTTCTTTTAAAATTTATCCTGAAAATATGGTAGTTGTGGTACAATACAATATTTTGAAGATTCTTGCCATCCACTTCAGTAAAATTAATCAAACTTATTTTATACTTTATTGCAGTTTTATTAATAACTGAGAGAGATTTACATTAAAATTCTTCGAAATATAATGTTGTCCCACGACTATCATATTTTCAGGGTAAACTCTAAGAAAAAATTCTCTCTGTGTGCTCATATGCACTTTTAAAGGATGAAATACTTCTTTAACAAAAATCGGTTAGTTTCTTTCGACGACACTCACTTTGAAAGAAACAAATCGATTTTTACCAAAGAAGTGTTTCACCCTCTAAATTATAAAAAAAACTTTTTAAATAAAAATTTTTATTAAATTTTTTTAAATAAAATATTTAACACAAATGGGTGAAAAGGGCCAAATTTGGTCAAGGCGGGTCTTGATACCTAATAATATTTTTGTGTGAATTTTTTGAATATATTAGAAACATTTTTTTAATGATAAATATAAAATGTTATCATTATTATAAAGTACTCTTGAAAGCATTCCATTTTTATTAGATTTTTTAATTCTTAAAATTTTGATGATATTCACTAAAAAAAACTTATTTTTGTCAAAGAGATGTTTCACCCTCTAAAGTACATATAAACATGTACAAAAGAATTTTACTACGTGTATTATTCTTGTTTAGACATCAACATACCATATTAGAAGTTCATAAAGAAACATTAATTGCTCAGAGGGAGGTACTTTTATATGCTTTCTTGTAAGACTTATTTGTCACTTTTGTCTGTATCTGCTTTAGTAACAGTTTCAAAGCATTGACAAATGTCGTTACGCTCCTTACTGTCTCATGGAACGTGCATTCTTTGAACATGTAACCTGAAATTTCTTGCTTTCTCGCGCAGTATCGGAATTTTGACGCATTTCGCACGTCTGTTCTGCGTAACGGACGCGAAAAATCAAATTTCTCCGTTTGTTCGCGACACGAGAAAACATGGCGCCAATGAAGGGGTCAATTTCAATCGATCGTGAAATACTTCGGGATATGATAGGAAACGAGCGGACAAAGGAAATCCATTGTTGCTCTGGGGCTATCAAACAATGGCATGCACAATGCCGACAATCGGCAATTGTACAGTAGCCGTTACTTTTTTTCTCTTTTTTTTCTAGATCACACTCCTTTGCCTTTTCAACGCGACAATGGTGGTCTAACGATTCTTACTAGTTAACGGAAAATGTCAACGGATTTACCGCACAGCTTTCGCGATTTTTTTCATACAGTCCTAGAAATTGGCTTTTTTTTTAAATAGAATGTTTTTTATACTTGTAAGCGGATATTCTCAACGGTTTTTCGTGCCAAAAAGAAGAAAACTGAATTTTTAACCGAAAGTTACTTAAAAAACTGATACAATTTTATAAAAATGTTTTATAGAATCTTATTGATCTGTTGAAAGAGATAAAATGACACACGTGTCACAGTTCTGTTTATAAAGGAGGGTTTGCAAGTAAGGGTTGTAAGAAAATACAATGAACTGCTAGTTCTCAATCGTGCACATGTCCAAAGTTTCCCTATTCTGACATTTTTGATTATTGCGAATAGGGAGAAAATATATTGAGATATTATACAACATGACAATGGGTTGTCAATAATCGTACTCTTGATATTGTACTATATTATTGAGAAATTGATAATAAGGTAATTCTAATAAACATGCTCCAGTGAGAAATATAGTTTCACTGTGTATAACAAGAAAAAAATAATGTCGATTTAATTATAGATTTGAATATATTTTTTTTAAATATTTAATAATTAAATAAATTACTGAATGTGTGTGCTTTTTTTGAATTCTCTTATCAAATATAACAATAGTATGAAAGTTTGTCATGCCAATTTAATCGTACAATTTAATAATTTTTCTAAAAATATTTCTTTTTCATTTTATAATTAGTTCACTTAAATTCTGTTATCAGTAATTTGATATATTCTTCGAGAGATACGAATAGCTTTATTTCTGATATAAAGAAGTTATCAGAAGAGGCGAGAAAATTTTGTGATCAGAGAAAGAATGATGAGGAGAACGGCTAAAAGAAGAAGGTAAAGAAGAAGGAGGAGGAGGAGGAAGAAGAAGAAGAAGAAGAAGAAGAAGAAGAAGAAGAAAGAGAAGATAAAGTCGAGGAGGCTCGGGAAGAAATAAGAAAGCGACAAGTCGTTGAAACGGGCGTGCTCGCTGCTCGCGCATTGGTGCACCGTTGTTCACGATGTGTGCACAGTCGCCATGTTGAATATCCCCACTTCTGTTTCACGTGTCGAGGCACCTACACACGTGCTGCTGCCACTGTCGTGGCCACACGCGCCGTCCTCGGTAGGGCGAGAAATCGAGCCTCATCGGCTCCGCCATGGGGGCTGGTTGCTGTATATGGTGAACTGGCAGAAGGAGAGGTGAAACAGAAAAAATACGAGGATTTTTAAGGGTTTGGATGCAATTTCGGATAGTCGATTCAATGCGCAGCCTCCTCTAATTGAAGCGATTCTGATGGTGGTTCCCGTTATATAATGGACAGGATATTTATCAGGAGTGTCTTCCCTTCTCGACTTGAATTACGATCGTAACGTATTCTTCGTGAGAGTCGATATTTAAATCCATTGTACTTTTCTGTAGTAATTGTGGCTGGAAATTCTAGCTGAATGAAAGAGATGACTTTTACAGATTCAAATCAATACAAAATTGGTTGATTATTAGAAGATTAATTGTTATATGAAATTAATTGATTAAGTAAAAATTATTAAATTAATAGTAAGAATAATTAATAAAGAATTTGTTCTCTCTTTCTGTCTCAAGTGGCATTATGAATAGACACTAACACGAATGTCATTTCGCTTAAGGCACACAACGATACGCCACTAAATTAATATTGATCGATTGAAATTAATATTGATTGAAAGTATAATGATGCAAATCGCCAATCTCGAAACGCTTACATTTCTACGTGCTGTAAATGCCGCTCGATATCATCCGAACATATGTAACATTAAAAGTTAATCGATTATTCCTGGCGAGATGAGGGTCCCGTGATTGAGTGCCTCCAATCTCACGCGATATGACGTTTACCGAGCGTCTCCGATCCGTCGTCCTTTGATACGTCGATTGATTCGTTCTAACTCTGATTAGACGTAACGATTTAGCACAGAATTTATCGTCGCTGATAGGCTCGCTCCCCCGTCATGTGACGGAATATTTCTTTTTATAACATATCGAGTCGATATCAATTCGCCAGCAAACGCAATTTGCACGTACTATGCCATACACATAATTTAATAACAATATCGAATGTTTTACAGCTACATCTCTAGCTCTAGCAAATAGTTACGTTTAAAATAAACCAACTATAAAACGTAATCTTGCTATTCTTATTGATTTAGATACCTCTCTTAAATTTCTCATTTAAATTTCTTTCTGAAGAAGATTTAGTGAAGCTTAAAGACCTTACATATATTTAAATAAAAAATTAAACTGGTATTTTACAGCTTATCAAACATCATTTAGCATGATGATACATAATTACATAAATGTGATTCATTAAACATTTATATAAAAGGAAATTGCCGTATTGTAGAATAGAGTATATCCTGTATGAATACAATGTAATTGTAACGAGCGTATCGTCATCCGTTCTAATTTTCAATGCGGTTTTGAAATCAACGTGGCTTGATTACAACCGATGATTGTAAACGTCGCCCGAAGATGAATGTCAATTATGAAATATTCGCTCGGTTGACAGTAGATTTTCACGGCTCCGCGATCACGAGCGCTTTCAACATTCTGACAGGAGTGTCATTTCGCGCCGTCGGCTGACGTCTTAATTGTGCAATTAACGTCGATCAAATTATATGTTGGATATTACTGTTAGACTTCCCGTAATCGTAATATCACATAGAAAAGCTAGTTGATGAGTAATATTGAGATTCGAAAGGTTTTTGAAACGCGCGAATTTGCATATGTTCCATTTTTAAGAGTACGATTGACTTTTCGTTTGATAAGCATTTAATTTGTATTCCGTTTTATGAATGGTTATTAATTTTTTCCGATTAATGTTAGGTATACAGTTTATGCGTGCAGAAATTGATAGACTTTAAAACTTTACAAATAAAGATTTCTCTAATTTGATACGCATTAATCTGTTAACATAATAGCCATTCGTAACCAGCTCTCTAAAAGTGAATCAGTGTATTTATTATTAGTGATTTCAGCGCTACACTTATAACTGATATAATCATCAGTGAATATTTATTGTTTTTCAGTAATAATATACTGATTCACTTTTAGAGATTATGATTTTTTCTGCATATTCAATCTATAAATATCATAACCGATTCTCTAAAAGTGAATCAATATATTGTTACTGAAAAACAATAAATATTTGCTGATGATTTCATCAATTATAGGCAGGGTTGGTAAAAAACATGTTTTAAACGTGTTTTAAACAGTTTAAAACATGCTTAATTGATGTTTTTAATATGTTTTAAATATGTTTTTTTTATAGTACTGTTCAAAGCATATTTGAAGCATTAAAAACATATTCAAGAAGAAACATAATATGTTTTATTCTTAAAAAAAAACATTAGTCTTTACCAACCCTGATTATAGGGTATTATGGCCATACGGAAAAGATGGCCATAGACCATAATTTCTCCAACAATTGATAAATAGTGCATTTTTATAGTCATTCTTAAAGATAATCAATATTTACAGTAGTTCATATGAGTACACTGTTCAAAATAACAATATTATAAATATTATCTAATACTTTTTCTTTCGCGACTATCTGCAAAGTTTTGCACGTGTCTCCTAAAAACTGTTATAATGTCTAATAAATTATAGTTAAGCTGCCATAATCAACATTACACACACAATAAAGGTACGTAAATTGTATTGTGTGTGACCTATAATTAATACTTTAATTTTCACTATTTATTTATAAATACTATGGCTATCTTTCTTAATATCATGGCCATCTTTTCCCTAGAAATCAGATAAGATGGCCAATGCATACTTTATAATATATTGATAAAGTTCTGTTAAGTATTTTCTCTTTAATTTCGATAGTATTTGTTACTTTAAGCTTCAGTGAAAGTAATATCCCTAATATTGTTAAAAAGTAACAAGAATAAATGCATGTTTTTTTTGCATTTTAAAAAACTATGGCCATCATACCCGAGTTTACCCTATAAATGTAGCATTGAAGTTATTGGGCGAGTTTAAGCCGATAAAGCGACTAGACTATGCTTGCGTGGTGAATGAGCATGATTGGTTCTTTTACCTGTGGATCCAACAATCAGGTTAATTGCCGCTTTGCTGACTTGAACTTATTCATGATTCACTTTTAGAAAAGGTGTCTAATGTTCCATTTAGCAGAGACTTTAAAGGAGAGTCTGGACAATCTTTGGTTTTGAAATAAAATAGCGTTTACGATTCTACGCAGTACCACTGCACTGGGTTTCTATATAGTACTACGCAGTGAGTAAGTACTACACAGTATAAAAAAGCTGTGTTCCAAAATTGACTGCCAGTACTGGAAATCTATAGTGCACGTAACTAAACTTAGCATTTTCAGTGCTGACAGTAAATTTGGTACACAGCCAAAGTATAAGTGAAAAGTATTGATAAGTAAGAAAAATTGGTATAAAATTGATATTAAAGGATTCAAAATAAACAGGTAAGCTTATACACTATAATTTTATTAAAGAGATTGAGTCAAAGATGTAAATAAAAAATTACGTATACTAGTATATATATATA
>NW_017300070.1:325863-326310 GCF_001594075.2 Trachymyrmex cornetzi | reverse complement strand
GCGGATTATTAAAAAAATTTTATCGAATTCACTTGAAACTTGTTACTCGGGGATTTTTGGGGTCGCTGAACACGAATATGACATCAAATTTTCAAAATTAAAAATGGCGGACCCAATAGGGCTAACAATCTTCGGAAACTAATCTAAATTCCAACCAACAAAGGTAAGATAAGACTATATAGTCTAACCAACAATCAATAACCTTATTTATTATTTTGAAGCAGCTTTTGTTTAAATTTAAAAAATCTTATGTCACATTTATGTTTAGCGATCCTAAAAACTCCCGAGTAACAAGTTTCATGTGATTTAGGAGAATTTCTGTTTCGAAGAATTGTTAGTCATATTGGATCCGCCATTTTGAATTTTGAAAATTTGATGTCAGATTCTTATTCAGCGACCCAATTAACCCCCGAGTAACAAGTTTCCAGCGAATTTGTCCTTTTTTTT
>NW_017300070.1:321651-325432 GCF_001594075.2 Trachymyrmex cornetzi | reverse complement strand
TATATATAGTGACACTTCTCCTAGATATATTATCCTTTTAATTATTTTTTATATTTTCTCATTATTGTTATTATTTTTTTATATTGAATCAGTGTTGGGATTTACTTGCACATTTCGGCAGATTTTCAGCTTGGTTTCCGCGCGGGTTGGCGAAATAAGAGGCAGGAACTAAGCTGAAAGTCGGCCAAAATGTGTAAGGAAATCCCAGCACTGTACTAAACAATAATTTTACAAAAGAAAGAAAGATAGATGTGGACATATTTCTTATATAATTATATATATTTATTATATTTCTAAGCCAACTTAGATAAGCCAACCAGGATAACTTTCACAAACTCTCCATCAGGAGGTGCATTCCGTTTCACGAATGATGTGCATAATATATCATTTGTCCTTGTTTAACATTTGGTGAACAACAAGGATAAGGTCTCTACATTTAGTATAGACCAGGGTTGGGTAGTGCCAAGTTAAAAAGCTAAAAGTTAAGTTAAAAAGTTGAAAAGTTAAATAATTTTAACTTAACTTAGTTACATTTTAGACTCTTAACTTTTTAATTTTATTTAGTTACATTTTATCGATAACTATTAACTTTTTATTTAAATTTTTTGAAGTTAAGTCTCAGACTCAAACATATACTTCATTTAGAACATAATCTATATTTTACTTAAAAGTTTTGTTTGTATTATATTATTTACATTATATATTGATTTCAATCTAGCAAAAACCGTATATTTTAATATATCTATAGTTTTTGATAGCTTGAAATCTATATATATATAACAGTATATATATAAACAAAAAGTTTAAATAAAATATAGAGTATATTCTAAATGAAGTATATGTTTGTCATTTCCGTTATTTGTAAGACTCTGAAATCATAAAATAGAAAAAAATTTAACTTTTAATTTTTCAATTACTTTTTTTTATTAACTTAACTTTTAATTCAATTAATTTCATTATACATTAACTTGTATCTTAACTAAGTTAAATTTTCAAGGTTGTTAACTTTAACTTAACTTAGTTAAAAGAAAAAATTAACTTACCCAACCCTGGTATAGACCTTTGAAAGTCAATAGAGAACGTCCCTATATATTCTACGAATATCTTAAGAACTCTCTTAATAAAGCGTGAAAATTTACTAGCGCCATGATGGTCGCTGGCATCTGACATTGTATTGAAATGTTTTTAAAAGACTTAAGAGCCTAGACGTACATGTTAGGTATTATTGTATAAAATAGTCGATCAGTAATTCTAAATCAGCTTTAACAAATGACATTTGTCATTGAATTAGAGAAAAACATGTTTTCTATGTGATTTTAAATTGATTTTCTCTTTTTATTCTCTTTTTTTCTTAATGTCCTTTGAGATTATTCGGATTTTTCCATTGCTTTAAAACGTACCCATCTTTTCCGTTTTTTAATCATGGTGGAAAATATGTAGAAAATACGAGAATACTTTATATACAAATATCTGAGCTTAGACTTATGTTGAGTGCGTCTCAGTTTTTGATATATTTACATCTCGCTTTTATTTTGATAAATGCGCGCATTTATTTATGGGATTCTATAGTATATAAATTATATAGTAACATAAATTATATCGTTAAATGTATGCATTTATTGATAAAAATGATGTGTTAAATGGGACCTTTATCTTTTTCTAATATTTTTTCCATCTCCATTCTTCGTTTATATCTTTTGTTATTAATTCTTTTTCTACAGTCCTTTGGTGTCGACAACGAAAAGAGAAAATCATGGTTTTATAATTAAACTCATCTTCACTTGTCCTACGAATAGAAATGTTCAAGTATAATCTGCCATAATATTAGAATCCATTACTAAATTTGCAATCGACTGTACGGTTCTATCTTCCCATTAGTTTTCATTTAAGATCATTTCGTACGCAGCATAGTTATTATAATGGCTGTGTCATAATAGTAGAAAATTATTTCTCGGTTTAAATCTTTATTTGTACGTTTTCACATAAAATATCTTTCATTGAAAAGACTGCGTCGTACAAAGAATATAAAGACGGTAATTATATAAAGAAAAAGATACTTTGTTTCAACGTGATTTTCTGAGCATCGTTACGAACTGTTTTGACCTTTTCACACCTTTTTATTCGAAACCCGTGTCTCCGGCGGGATTTTATTGCTCTTTAGTATAGACTAGAGAAGAAAGCCGAAGAAGTAAGCGAAGCCGTACAATCCACAAACGAACGAACAGTTCCTCTCCTCGTTTCTCCTGCGGGGCGGAATGGACGAGATGGAGAATGGGGAAGGGGGCGGGACGAGGGCGGTAGGAGAGAAACGGGGAAACGTGGGTGGAAGCGAGAGCGAGAGCCAGACGTATTAATTAAACGACTCATTTTCATCGCACGACAAAAACGTTGGTTTAACGCCCATCGCGGACTAATGCGTCGCCCCCACTGCAGCTTCTACGTACCTTGCTGGAACTCTGGTAGCCACGGTCATGTTCACATCCAACTCTGCTTTCCGTGTCGCGGCAAATTCGCCAATCGGAGGCGAGTGTACGCCTTCGTAATATCGAGCAACGCCCTTTTCGAGCTCCCCACTTGGAGCTCCACTTGATGTTGATGCCGTAGACGGTAGAACTTGCTCTGGCGGTGGAAATGCTAGTGGGGTGTCGGCTGGTTGGGCTGCTCTACCGTGGGCCCCCACTACGGCGGGGCAAGCGCCTCGTTTAGCCTGTAATTTGCTCAAACACTAGCAAGCGCTCGTGCCAGGAACATCCGTCAGAGCTGGCGCTCGGTGTTAGCTCTCGTAACCGAGAGCTGAATTTCACAGGACGCAGCGCGACGCGTGCCCGCTTTTGACGTTGTATTCAAGGCGTCCTTCCTATTCCCGTTTCTCGTCGAGATTCCAGTCCGTGTCGCGGGCAGGTCGATGGAGAGTGTCGAACGTGACATACGAGTGAGTGTCGTGAGACTCCAGTCAGTGCGACGACGTTCGTGATTACGACGGGATTACGTCAGTTGAGTTACGTTGGTGGGTTCGTGTCGACATTTGGCGACACCGGCGCGGCGGGACGACGAGTATGTATCTGTCGTATGTTAGTGATGCGTGAACAAGAGGCTGGGACTTGATTGTCCGTCGTCGAGTGACTGCCGAGACAACTCTCTGATATCGATTTAACGGAGTAACGGACATCGTCGATGATCATTTGTAGATTGAGAAAAAACAATTAATATAAATAATCAAAAATTCGTAATTCTGAGAAAGAAACAATTGAGAGATCGAAGATACTTTAGGAACTGTGTGAAGAGATACAGACTTTGAAGAAGTGAATCTTCTGGTGGGGATCGGAGTGTTCCAGTGATAATTTAACAGTGTTTATCAAAAGTCCAGAAATTGTTCGTTATTGCAGATCGTTCGATTGATTCAAGGAAGGCGGCTTGGAGGTAGCCGCGATGCTGCGGCGAACTTAATTCCGACGATTCAGCGTTCACAGATTCGTTGGTCCTGTCAAAGTGGGTTGTCCATCTGGGAAGCGTACGATAATCGTACGATGATGCCGCTCGCGCCGACGCCAATCGTCCCGGTGCCATCTAAGCCGAAAATCGGCTTTAGCATCGACTCGATCGTCGGTGGCGGGCAAGGAGGCCGCGAAGCGGATCGTCTGGATCGCCTGGAGCGAGTCGAAATCGATGGCAGTCCGATGGAGATAGTCGAGGGCTCGTCCTCGCCGCGATCGCGCCGGGTCGCCACGAGATCACCCGGTGCTCATTCCGAAGGCTCCGATCGACCCGTTTCTAGGAGTTC
>NW_017300070.1:280115-321225 GCF_001594075.2 Trachymyrmex cornetzi | reverse complement strand
CGGCCGCGGTCATGGCCGCGGAGCAGCTCAAGTCTTTATATGGACTACCCGCCAGCCACAGTCCCGCGGGACCGCAGACTGGCCAAAATGAATACCACACGCAGCAATTGGCTTTAGCTGCCAATTTGGCTGCGGCCCAGCACTTCCAGGCGGCGAATATCGCGGTGGCGCTTCAAGCGCATCACGGCGCGACACCCCATGGACCGCCACATGGGCCTTATCCGCACGGTGGGACCCCCGGCGGACCACATCCGCCCCCTCATCCTCATCAACCGCCTAGAGACAGCTACCCCCTATACCCTTGGTTACTCTCAAGGCATGGTAGAATTTTTCCACACAGATTTCCTGGAGGTATGCTTTATACTTTCTTTTTAATACAAATATTGCTATTATAAAGCCTTGGTTCAAAATATTAGGCATTTTATTAATCATTTAAGGTTTCAGGGCAAAAATTCATTTATGGCATTGGCCGTAAATTATCTTTTGTTTCAAGGATTCTTTAAACTTATGTATTGTATAATGCCAGTGATCGGTAGATAATAATGCAAGTAAAAAAATTCCAGATGAACAAAAACTATAAGTGCCTAATACTTTTGACCAAGACTGTATATGTGCAGTCAGGAAATAATTCAGCAATTTATGTTTTTTTTTTCTACAATGGTCTTTAACAACCTTTAATATCTAGAATTTGACGGGTATTATGCGGTAAATTTATGCAATCTGAAAATACTACGGAAAGATGTGACTTATTCTACTTACTTCAGTGACACAATTAAAAAAAAAGTGATATTCGAATTATATTACATTATTCACATTGTATTATGAATGAGTCACGTAAATATTTATCAAAAGTGAACTAACTTAACTTTGTAAAAAATCGTTAAAATGGTCGCAACTTAAAAGAATGGTTTTTTAAGGGTTGTGAAATGAAAATTACAAAAGTGACACGTTAAGAATATATTCTTTTCACTGATATTATATGATTCGCCAACAATTTTCTGTCTAAAGTTGAAAAACGATTTTTCTCTTTTTCTGAGAAATTTAATTTTTTGCCTCGGTAGTCTAAAGGCTCAGGACGCTCGCACGGATTGCAAGAGATCCGGGTTCGACTCCCGGCCGAGGTAATATTTTTTCGCAATAAGAATTAATTATTTACAGATTTTAATATATTATTCATCATTATTAAGATCGTTTCGAAGATGCGAATAAGCATCAAAAATTTGTTAAATTGCTAAGTCAATTTAACTCGTGATATTACTGCGATAGTTTAGTAGAGTTAGCGTTTCAAAGACCGGAAATTTTTCGGCGCGCGTTTCTGTGGGACTACATACGCAGTATATAAATTCACATAAAAATCATACAAGCATTAAGATCCAGCTAGACCGTGTAAGGCTTCGATTCTATAGTTTGTGTTATCACATGTACGGTCCTATAATATATTATATTATTAATTTTTTGAGTTGTGTTACTTTTTTAAGGAAGTGGTATGTTTAATTAAATTTACTCCACGAATGATTCACATGTAACTGGAATTTATATGCGTTGACGTTAGCGGAGGTCAAATGTTATTCGAATGAAAATATTTATTTTGTTTAATATGAAAAAGAATACTGTTTGCCGATAAATGTTTATATTTGGAAGCTAAGATCATTCAAAAGCCAGATGATTTAAAATACTCACTTGACCTTGGTTTACCGATTATGTTTTATCACGTTGAACACACATTTTAAATTTGTGTTTAAAGATTTCGGCAATGAGAGAGATTCTATAGACATAATTATATTCATATCAAGTTTATAGCGTAGTAATTTATCTACATGAAAGCCATTCAAGATAGATAAATTATCATTCACATTGCTTATCACAAATCATGCGAGATCGACACAGAATATGTATAATATTATAATATTTATAAGAAAAAAGGCTATTTGTCTGAGAGACCATTCTGAAAGTTTCATATTAGGTTTGTTTTCTGTAGTTGAACTGGTACATACTTTTGGAACTTAAAATGGAATAGATATATGTTTGGTATTTTTTGTAAAAGCGAAAAGGAAGTTCTAATGCATTCTAGAGCAGAAATAAAAAACAGACCTCATGTCAATTCAACAATGTCAAAGGACAGTAAAATACATATTTTTTTCGAATGTTATCGGATTATGCTTGATTATGCGCTATAATTATGTTTGAAAAGTCATCAATTTCAATCAACAACAATTATATCATCAACAATGCTTTGGTACAAATCGAAACTTTCAAACTGGTTTTATCACAATTTTTATGGGAAGGAATTGTAAACCTTTCTCTCATTTTAGAAATTTGAGCTTGTTTTTCAAAATTATTTATTGCTGTTGTTTGGAAGTTCCTGTACTGCAAAGAGTACGACACAGTATTTGTGTATCTCTAATTAATTATTTTAAGGTTAAGTTCATATTTTGTAGACTTTGTTTTTCTCTGTGGAATAGTTTCGCACTGTTATGATATTCTATATTTTTAATATTCTTATACGTATTCTACATTAAGCTGTTATTTAAGCTTTAAGTCTTACAGTTAAGTTGTAAGAATTTGACTAGTCACAATCGAATGTGAGAAGAATAATCGACTCTGATTGGTCAATTTCTTACGGCTCTTAATTTAAGCTTAGGTAACAGCTTAAATTAATATATAGAAGGCTCATTAGAATTATTTGTGCGGAGTAGTAAGTTCGGGAATTGAATCCTAATCTTTTGTTTGATAGGTGACTTTTCTAGTAATGTTGGCTATTCAATATCTTCATATCGCTTATTTGTTACAAAAATAGCGGCACAACTTAGTTACAGAAAACAAAGTTTGTCAAAAAATAAATTTCAATATTTTGAATCATTAAAATTTTGTAATATTGATTATGAAATGCAATTTTGATATACTAACAACTGTTTGCAGAGGAATAAAAGTGTATTCTTTTAAAGTTCATTCTTTTTCCTATTCTGTTTTACAAATAACTAAAAAATAAAAAATTTTTTAGTTATGTCATTATTATATAGTAGCAAATGAGTGATATGTAAATACACCGTTCACCTAACAAAACCAAATGAAACTCAATTAAGAGATTGTAATCGAGAGATTATGGTCTCGCATTTGCAATATTGATAATTATCCCTGTATATATAATTCAGTTAATTACACCGTTCGCGCATCGCTGCGTTACGCAAGTATTTCGTAATTAAGATTTTATAATGTTGTTGTTCCCGGTATGGCGTTCCTTATCACGCACCACGCCACGCCAGGCAAAACAAGTGTCATAGTTTTCCCTGCGTCCTAATTAATTTATTTCCTCGAGCTGATATAAGCACCAATCCAATTACGTGCCTATCGCCGTTCATACTATTAATGGGAAACATAGAAGAAATATCGTCGCATCCGAGAGTTCTTCCTCTCCCGTTCGGCTCCCCGCGGCTCGACTGTCTCGTTCGCGTGATGCTGAAGTACGCATACACAACTTTATGATAGATGACGTCGCTTATCGGTTACGCCGAGATAACGATTGTCGTCTAATATGTATTATTGAACAATCTGAGGTACCACGAAGAGACATTTAATGTTCATGACGCGAAGGGAAACAACACTACCGGGATATCAATTTGAGTCTCAATAAAGGTTCGCTAGAAAAACAATAATAGATAGTAATCGGCATCATATCTTCGACTATTTGATAAATATTCAATTATCTCATTTATCAATTAAACAACATCTATTACCGGCAGATAATAAATTAGCCAACTATTTTCGATATAAATATTTAAGAATTGATTAATTACTGAATTCTTATTTTAAAGTAAGCACATATAAGAACAGTTTTGTTGAAATATAAAAATTTGTTTAACTATTAAAAAAATTTGTAGACCGTTCAAGCTGATTGTTAGAATATCTAAATTTTTTGTAGTATTGCTCATATCATACTTGAGTTTTCTATATAATTATTTTGATTGTATAACAAAATTATTTTCAGATTTAGTATATTTTTGGATTAGATATGTAGTACATAAATTTACACTGAATTATTTAAGCACTAAAAATCCAGCTTGATCGTTTAGGAACTTTTTTTTCCGATTTGTTATATATTCACATTTTATGGCTTTAAAAAAGATATATTGTGTTTAGTATTGTTATATTCAGTTAAATTATAAAATTTTTTTTAACAAAATCGTTTTTTCCGTCAATTAATTTTAATTATGAGTTATTAGTTCTGGATTTTAAAAGAAGTATATATTTTAATGTCATTTACAAATTATGAATTTGTTTCATTCTTGCTCTGGAAAGGAATTTATTTACCAATACCAACACATTTGCTCCGAGGCAGTTTTTGTTGAATTTTTTTCGAAGTTTAAACAATGAAATAGTGTCTGTTTTGCAAACTTCTTATAATCTGCTTAAGATACACCGGCCGGCAATCAGACAACACAGGTCTCGTTTAGTGTTACTTATGTGGTTCGTCACAAGAAGCAGGCAAGTTCAAAGAAGACAGCGTTCCCGGCAAATAGAGAAGACGATTATCATAAATTTACCGCAATCGGCACGTATACGGGGCGTGCCAGTTGGTTAAGAAATATATCCGCGGAAAGGAAACTAGTTTCTTCGAAGAAAAGCTCCCAATCAATGCCATATTAACTCTCGTTTCGCACATTTTTTTTTTAATTTATCTTTTTTTCTTAAGTGATAATAGTAAGTAGATGTAAAAGCGAAAATGTAATGATAAAAGTAATCTTATATTTCTTATGTGATTATCCTACTTTACTTATGATTATATTACTTAATTCGAAGTATGATTCGAAAGTGATCATAAGAAATGGTACGTACAAAGAATCATTGTTTTAAATAGAAACAAAGGGCTAATGAGAGTATAATCGCGGTAATTCTTGCGATGATTAAATTTATTACATATTACTATAATTCAGACGATTCGGCTTTCATTCGAGCCATCCTCAGTGTATCTGACCAAACAATACATCGTCTGAATTATAGTAATATGTAATAAATTTAATCGTCGCAAGAATTATCGCGATTATACTCTCGTTAGCCATTTGTTTCTATTTATGACATTTTCGAGAGTTATTGTTATCAATTTATATTTAATCATTGTTTTATTGAACAAAAAATAGGAACAATAGATTTTTCCTTTTGTTCACATATGTATCCAAGTATATGGTATTGTGAAATATATAAGCGAAACGGAAATATATGAGCGTTTACCAGACGTGAGCTAGCATCCTAAGTACTAAGAATACTATAGAACGAATGAAAGAACATTTTGTCAAATCCATTAATTTTTTCTTTACTTATAAATTATATTCGGATACTTAAAGAGACATTTTCAAGGAAATGAAGGGAGAAAAAAATCAATATTGCTAAATAACAGCGAGAAGAATTTAGGAGAATACAAAAGTGTGTCTAAAAACTTGCAGTTAAATGGTGTCAAAGGCTTGAATTAGAAATCGTAAAGGACTTAGGAACAAAAAATTATTTAATAACCATTTCTATTGTCACATAATAACAGAGAGTTAAATGGTAATAATAATAGGTCAACAATAAAATTAGAAAGTAACGACAAGAAATTGATCCTTAGATTGCCAGATGGGATAGTATATTACAAGAAGAAAGGACAGCGAAAGGATTGTGAACTTGTTGAGAGTGATTCAGCAGAAAGAAACGTAAAATGGTAAAAGCCAAATCAGATAATTCGGGATATAACAACTCTGCTAAAAGTAACTCTCACTTAGCAGCGCTGGATGAGTTAAAAAAAACTGAGCACTAAACAATTATAAAGAGTCAATTATCACGAGAGCGTAGAATAGAGTTAAAAACGCGAAGAAAAGAGAAAGAGAGAATGTATCATTTATTGAGATCACTCTAGAACAAGTTTTTTGAAAATAAGATAAATGTTAGATTCAGGATAATGAAAATTATAAAGTACAAAAATTATATATAATATATGTGCGGTTGAATATGTATAAATAAAGAGAATAAAGAGAAAGAGGAAGAGAGAGATAATATTACACATTTTATGAATAATGATAACTATAATTATTATTTTGGTTTAATATAAACAATATAATAATTTTGTCTATTTTTAAATCAAATTAACTGAATAAAAGCAGCGTAAATCAGTTTTTCCTTTTTTTTTCAAAACTCTTATCGAGAAATTTTGCCATATAAAGTCTACGCTTTTGGAAACTCTAAGCGACGTTCTTTCAGATATCAATTAAGATATTTCCCCACCGGCTTTTTCTGTTTGTAGCGATTATTCATGCTGAAGCGTTGACCCGATAACGCGTACTCAAGGCAGTATTACGTACGATATTGTCGTAATAAATATATCTTCTATATATTAGAAATTGCGCGAGGTCTCGCGCGGCGATCGGGTTTCGATGCAACAAGAACACCGGGACGCATCGCGATGTAGCCGATCGGAGGTTCAGTCACGTAGAAGGGGCAGCCGCTTATCTAGCAATTAGTCGGTATCGGTAATTACCGTTGAGAAGAGCGAGAGATCCTTCCTCTCCCCGCTATTTTATAGCACACTCGTACGTCCGAATACACGGGTGCTCGTGTACGAATATACGCTCGATCTCGAGCGCGCAACCGTCTCGATATAAGCGAATCTTTGATTATTTTCTCTAGCCTATTTCGCCTCGACCCTGCCTGCCAACATCTTTAAAGGCTTTTAATGGTGCAAAGAGAACTTCCTCCTCGCTGAATCTCCTGCCCAGCCACTCTACGTTGACGGACATTACCGCAACGATTAATAATTGCCCCTCAGCGTTTTTTCATCGCTTGCTTCTACACTGATTTTTAAAATATTCGATATCGTAAATTAAAATCTTGGCTGTTAGAAAGTAACTTTTATTCTACGCATTGAATATGGAAACAAAATTATGAATCGTGTGTTTAAGAGATTTTCCCTCCACCGACGTAAACATATATTAATAGTTTAATTTTCCGTTCACGCCGAATGAATATAATTTTATATTAAAAACAATAAAAAATATTTATAACATTGAATTTATAATATTGTAACTTAGACATTAGTATAGGAATTAATTCACGACAGGTCAATAGTATGGATCCCCTTAAGGCCATTCTCCATAAGACGCAGAACGCGGGTTGAAGGTCGCAAAATTAGAAACTAACCTAACGTATTTTAGTTATGATATGATTGTAGGACGCAGGACGCAGGACGCGAAAGTTGAAGTTGACCCAACTTTCTGCGTCCCGCGTTCTGCGTCTTATGGAGAATGGCCTTTAGACCCTTGTAATGACATGCGAAATTGTGATTTCGGAGCACAGGTTTAAAATGCGGTCAAAAATAGAGTAGTTATTATAAAGACCTCGGATTAGTCATTGTTAGGAAGTCTGAACCATGAGTTACAGTATGAAAAAGTGTGGCGAAGGAATGTGCCGATGTCGAGTAGTAGATATACATAATGTTTGACACGAGTGTTTGAGAAACGCAGAAAAACTTTTGTATAAACAACAAAGACTTAAATTTGGTTTCTTAAAACATTTTTCTTGTGATTTGTGAAATTTGGACTTACCTTAGTGAGTTGCATATGATGTATGATATTTGAGTATCGCCACATTTCGGTGACCGACCGGTTGAATGTGTTTTATAATCTTAAAAACGGAGTATATTTTATAATCTACCGCATTTATATCATAAGCGATTGCAAGATTGGACTTTTTTGCATTGAGGAATAAAATTGTGATTCGGACACGATAACAATGAAAAACAGTGACAAAAATCGAAAATGGCTTAAATTAGCTTTATTTTAAATCTCTACTCATAGAATGACCGAAGTCTTTTATACCGAGAAAAACAATGTTTCTCATAAACGCTCAAAGAGTAACAATTTTTTATCTGATGTAACATGTAATCTCAGTTAATTCGCAGTTCATTTTCAATCTCCGTTTACCCAATCAATCGCTAAATACGGTAGAGAACATTCCGCTATTGACGCCGACAGGTATTACCGTTGCAATTACATCTGAGATTTTCTAGATAACAGGCAACTTCTCATCCTTGAAAGGTATCTAATCGCCAGCGATGCGAAAACAATACTATGTTTAACGGCACGTTTAGAGTCAGTAACGCGATTGCAAATCCCACTTGATAGTGCTTAGCGCTAAACATTGGTTAGGAAAAATGTTTACAAGTGGGATTTGCATTGCGCATGTCGTATCCTAATGGCGGTTGAAGGAAACGATTCCTCGTTCTTCGTGTATGAGAAAAGTCTACCAGTCTCTTTCAATTTTTTTCCTTCGCGTGACTGTTTGCTTTTTCGCTTTATTTTGATGGCATTTCCATCCTTTCGCCGATACTAATCACTACTGACGGCAAATTACGTTCGACGTGTTTTCCCGTGCTCGCTTTTGAAAATTCGACTTGCGGGACGTCTTAATGACTATCCCGCTTGAATGAACGCGGCTGGCCACCGCGGCGCGGCTCTAATTGCCTGTAATGAAGATCCACAGACTCGAGAAAGACGCGATTGTGAATACACACGGATTTGCGTGTAACATCTCGCGCTGGTTGCCACACTCGCGCAGATATAACGCTTGCAGAAAGTTCATATTAGCGGGAGAGAAGCCATTCCCGAGATTGATCTCTGAGGCTTATTAAGTAGCTTGCGTTCTTTTTTTCTTTTTTTTTTTCTACGAGAGACACGAAAGACGGGACTGTGGTTATGCTTATAATATGCTGCAAGAGAAAAAAGTTGCTCCTGTGGAAACGTTCGCGGAAAGGATCGATGCGTGTGTATCTGGATCTGTCATTATGGCTAACAGTGTTGTGCAATTTAGCTTCCATGCAAATGCAGATAATTGAAATGATATATATATATATATATATATATATATATATATGGCGTTAATACACAGAAAAACGGTAATTGAGCGAGTATGATGGAAAATTTCAGGTGAACGTCTCATCCAATTCGCACGAATAATATATTTTATATAAATACTAAAATGTGAGATTGTGCACTCATAACATCGGTAAATATGGAAATTAACGTTTCATATTCTATATTGAAAAAGATATAAAAAGATAATAAGGGTAACGTGTATATAATTGTAAAATATCTCGGAAAATATTACTGTATCCCATAAGTATTCGATATTTGACAAAAATGTGATCGTTCTCGACTTTGATATATATGATCTTTTTCTTTATGTCTTGAAAAGCAAATAAATTGAGATTATGACATTTAGATATTATCTTGAGAAATGAATTGATTATCACGTTCTCAATACACAGAAAAATACTGTATATCATGCTTATATCGTAAAATTATATAAGATTTATTTTCTGCATATAATAGGTAACACATGTCTATAAAGCATTACGCATAATTATCTCTGAAATTGATAATGAACATTTTTTGTTACGTTATGCGATAATTTTACATTGTAAAATTATTTTGAAATTGCATTCTTTTTAAGTTTATTGACCAGATTCATTAGAATCTATTAACCTTGATTGATATTTGGTTCTAAAATGCTCTTTTTTCGTCAGAAAAAAATAAATAAACTTTGGCACAAATAACTTTTTGTATCCGTCAAGCGCATAATATACAAAGCATCCGCCTCATTGTCGAAAAGCTATGGACAAGGTAATAACGACTTATAATCAGTTATATATACAAACACCATTTATCCTTGTGGATCGTTACGGAAAATCGCCTATCGACTATAATGGCATACCTTCGTTCCCTTTTTCATACGTTTTCCTTTCACGTTTCTCTTTATGTGAAGAATATTCGTTAAGGTTCGACTTCTTCTTAGAAAAGGATACTATTATTCGATTATCGAGGAGCTGTATCGAACCGTATAACCTTTGGCGATACTTGTCGTTCGATTATTTCATCAATCGGAACAACGGTCTGGTCGATCAATCGTATTACTGCAATCATTACTGCAATTTTTAGTTGTTTGGAACGAGAGTATTCTAAACGGCGTTATTTTTAGTTAGTCATACCGGACACGCTGTGCATTTGAATATTTTCGCAATGATAATGTATACACCAACGCTTCGTCGTCGATTTTTCATGCGGGAATGCGATTATGAATGCGCGATTATGATCGAGCTACCAATTGCATATCTTTTAATGAGAGTGTATACGCAAATATATTGGCGGAGGTCGACGACGGTGATTGCATATTCCCCGCGGCTATCAGTGTTCGTGGCCTCATAGTATCGGTATAACGTGAATTATTTCAGCACGAAAGAATAAATCTCGTTTAATGAATTTTTTGTGCAGTTAAAATTACCTGGAGAACTTCTACGATAGGTATGTGTATCTGCGTGGAAATTTCGTTTGGTACATTAATACAATATTTTTTTAATCCTATAAATTATTATTAATATAATTCTTTTTCTTCTATAATTAATCTTCCGTCGGTAATGTGAAATTTTCATTCTTTGTCTGCAATAGAGATCTGTATAACAGAGTCTGACCACGAGATGACGTTTGATTGATCCGTCATTTTTGTCAATTAATTATTTAATAAGTCCGAATGAGTAAGAGTATAAATTAGAATGAATCAACATAGATAAAAAGAGACAATACACTCTTTCTCACTCTTGTTTTGACATACATAATTGCTCGTGGTCAAACTCTGTTAGGATAGATATCTCTAGCCTGCAACTTGGATCTTCGAATTTTAATGCAGTTGTTTATATTGTTCCGGATTGTAAAAATTTGACAAAATTCTTACACATTTGTGTTTTAACAAGTTTTTATTATCATAGAAGTTGGATTTTACTTATTTTTTACAGACTTAAATTTATCTACCAGAATTCACAATAAAAAAATTGATTATATTTTTAAACATTGTCGATGAAGGGTTAATAAATAAAAAATGTTTACAGTTATGATATAATGACATATACATTGTCGCGCATTTTTATTGTAGAAAGTAGGTATAAGAATTGCGCGATGGAGGTAATGATATTCCGTAGCGCAAAGAAGTAAATCTCTAACTCGTTTGTGAAACGACGGATCATTTTCATTTGCAACACCGCGGGCTTAATTGAGCGTTATCACGAACGTGGACTAATGTAAACGACAAGATAGTCCGAGTATGTCTGAGCGTTAAATAATAACAGATTTCTGCGACTCTCTCGATCCTGCGATTTCTCGCGGACGTAAATGCCATTTCTGCTAACGATTCTTAACCAACGGTTAGATCTCCTTGCGGAAATGTAATACTATTGTCAACAATCGGCTCGGCGGCCGTGCACCACGTCGTTAATCGTGCGCGCCTCGCGATTTTCCGCGTCAGTCGATCGCGCGAGAAATTGCTGATATCCGGTATCAGACGAGCTTGGAGCGAACGCCCGTACATTTACTCTGTTGCCGTGTGTAATTAAAGCGTAATCATTCACTTACCTACGTTGTTTATCGTTATTGTGCGTACGCCCGGAACGCTAGGGTCGACTGGCCGGCCAAGCGGAATTCTCTAATCCCCGCTAAACGCTTTAATCTTTTCAGATTCGAGTATTTATTTCAGAGATATCTAAATCTTGTTTTACACTGATTGCCGGTAACTTTCTTTTGGAATATTTTCCAGCGCGGACTGTTTTTAACCTTGAATTATCGCTGATTATATAAGCAAAATTATATTGGTGGTGTTAAATTACAGCTTAGAATAATCAATATGGATAATTAATATAGATAATTAACATAGATAAGTGTGTGATATTGATTTACTTTTTTTTAATATATAAGGGAGAGTTGCTGAATGAGTACTGGTCGTACAGATTAGATCATACCTTATTAATATTTTATATTATTTAATATAAGCAACGTTGATGATGAAAATATGAAATAAACGAATAATGAGTAATAAGAAAAAAATTTAACAAGTTGCATTTTCTGCGTGCTAATAATATTTTCAAAAATTAGTTATAATTAATGTTAATTTTTTATTAACTTATATATCTGATAATAGCGTAATCATACAATTTTATTTTGAATTTTCATATAAAATCGATCAAGTTTCGTAAATCGTGCCATCACAAAACTGAATTATTTTAAGCTAATAATAAAGCTAATAATTGATATGAATGTAAATGTCGATTGCAAAAATAAATTCAAGCTAGTGTTATATCAACGTCTTTATCTTTTCATTATTAGTATTTATTAATTGTCAAATTTGGTAAATTATAAGGATTTTTCGATAAATTACAAAAAATAGGTATTAGTTAATCATCATTTTTATTAATCTTATATTTTTATTAAATCGATTTATCAAACCGGCGTTTGGTTTACAGAATTGGATATAAATTCATCCTGAAGTATTTAAGCATTAAGATCAGCTTTAATTGAAAATTGAATTATATTTTTCAATTGATTTATTTTTGTCGATCTAAATTTTAATTATTTATAATTTAATTGTTTGTATAACAGGTTTCTTTGAAACGCGTTTTCTTGAAAAATGTTGTTTTACTAGTTACTGCCTTAAATATTGCTTATTACTATAAATATTATCGAAGCCTCAGTGGTCGAATTGGAAGGATATGTCCTCACGACATTTGGGAGATCCGGGTTCGAATCCCGCTTAAGATATTATTTTTCCAATTTCTTGTAATAAATCATTTATAGTTTTTAATAATTTAATGTTTATATTAGCATAAAATTATTAATATCCCTCTAAAATGCTTATTAGCATTAGTATTATTAAATTGCTTGTCAATTTAATATGTGATATTACGACTCTGGTTCTGTTTATGATTGCATTTCAAAAATAAAAAAAAGTTTCGACATGCGGTATGTAAAACTGGATATGTATATAAATTTACATTAAAATATTTGTGCACTAAGATCTGCTTTGATCGAAAATAGAATTATTTTTCTTAATTACCTTATACTTTTAATTTTTTTTATTCATAAATTCGATACTTTCAAAGAAGGTACGATTTAGAGGATCCATAGATATGATTTTAGACGATCAGTTGTCTAAATCATACCACCACTCTTACAGCATGTTATAAAAAAGATTTCTAATAACTTGATTTGTTATCGATAAAAAGTTAAATATGTAAGATGCATGCCTGAAACATCAAACCATAATTCCTAATGTTTATTTGTATTCAAATTAGTACTAAATGGAAAATATGGAAAATATTTAAATGATACGCACTTGATATAATACTTTATTGATCTTCCCTTACATTTACACGTTATAAACAAAAAAAAAGAAAAATATATTGACGAATTTTAAAAAGATTAATCTAAAGATTAAATATTTTTATTTTTTTCTCATTTTACCCATAATTTTGCAAACAAAGCGTATAGATTTTTAAAAAAGTAGAAATTCCAAATTTAATTTTTTTGAGATTTTTATTACATTTTTTATTTTCTTTTTTTCTGTTAATGTACTATGTTACAGAATAACAATCGCGTGGAAAATTGTCGAAACTAAATAGTTATTATTTTGTAAGGTAAACGGATTAAATGAAATAAATACTGTACATTATTTTCGCATCAATAAGAATAATGACTGCTGTTTCATGACTTTGCAGAAAAGACTTGTTATTTTTACTTGTTATTATTAACATATTGTAAAGAATATAGTTAATAATATAGTTAATAATAGTTAAGGACTTATAAAAATAAAAAACTGGAAATGTTGCATCACGCATAGTGATCTGTGTATACAGTGATATATGTTCAAAATATCTGGATGGTCATTTTTATGAAAGAAATTTATAACTGAAATTTTTCTGAGGCATAGTTATAATTATTAATTAGATAATATGTTTAATAGTTTTCAAAAATATCTCTTGATTATCATACAAATTCAGATAGTTTTTACACACGCATTAAAAAAAAACAAATTTCATGAATTAGCTATTAGTCCTTTTTTATATTTATTTTTATAAATTCATTATAGTCCACTTATTACAAAATAACAGCTATAAAAAGTAACAGCTATTTATAATTTATCAATTATCACTACGTAAGATAGCTTTTTTATCTCTCAGACGTATTCGAAATTATTCTGAAATAAGATTTTATTAATGTAATAGCACTTGCGTAATTATATACGTGTGGTCAATAATACAGTCTAATTTTGAAAAGTAAAAACAGTTTATTTTTACTTAGATCGTCGTGATATTGAGTTGAATTATAAAGCAAAGATGACAGAAAGGAAAAGTCAGCCAATTTAATTGGTAATTGCATAATTAATCATTAAGCTCAACTTAGTTGACTTGTGATAGAAGATAATGTGTTTAAATTATAACATTTATAGATACATTATCATTCATACTTATTGCTGCGTCGATATCCAGGAAGTTATGGACGCTATTTACATTTCAAATGGTAGCGCCTACGCGCTTTACGGCGGGTTAGAGAGCAGGTTGCTGTTCACATTATCGCGCCGATATCTGCGTAATCGCGTGGTCCATAATATATCGTGCTAAATCGAGGCGTTTTATGCAAGTGCGTGACAGTTCACGAAAAACGTTCATGAATATAGAGCTGCATGACACGTTACGATACAGCGCGTATGTAAATATTTCGGTGATTATCGTTCTTTGACTATCGTTCTTTGCTATGACGCGATTGTGAAATAGCGTGCAAAGGTGCAAAACGGTCGGAGGTTATTTACGTTGTCAGCTGTGTAATAGCTGTGTCATGAGCATCTTTATCGAAGCCATGCAAATGGTCCGTCAAATATTTCTACCGTCGTGCAAAATAACACACACACGCGTAAGAATGAACTTGTTCTTGTACACTTTATACATAAATCTGCAAACGATACGATGTGAACAAATAAATTTTATAAATTCTTTTTTTACATATGTATTTTATGTTGTGGAATTTCAAATTATCTCTTGTATTGAGAAAAAAGTGATTTCTGCTTCAACACTGTATTATTAGGTGTTAAACTTAATTCCTGCCGTTTTTCATCTCCAAAATTGATTTGTTTCGAAGGGAAGATGAATGAATACCTTGAAATCAAAGTAATTTCCTCCATTTTCTACTTTATTACTAATTAATAATACTTTGATTAAGGTATTTCCCTTCGAAACAAATCAATTTTGGAGACGAAAAACGGCAGGAATTAAGTTTAACACCTAATACGGTCACAGCTATTCGTTCACAAATATTCATTCATGCAACTATATCGTAAAAATGCTTCGTTATTCTTTTTACATTTTATTATCACGTAAAGAATAAGCGAATGTTAATAAAATAGTTATATTATCTATAAATACACTATAAATACGTATTACATAATGTAATTTATTGCATAATTTATAATATATATTATGTAGTAATTGCATTTATTATATACATAACGTGTTTTATTTATCATCCACATCACACATCTTGATATTTTATTGTATAATATTAGAAGTTATTATGATTTATAGCATAATTTTTTCATAAAAAATTGATAGGATTATAAATATAAAGTTATTATTGCTTACATCGTAGTAATAATAATTATAATATAAAAATGTTCTTAATCATAATTATTTTAACATGTAAGACACTTTTCTCTCAGTATTGATTCCAGAAGGATTTTCAATTTTTCATCGCGTGACGCTGAATTTCGGGATTGTCGACTCGCCGCGAAACTCCACACGTGCAAGAGTTGGCGCTAATAATCGCCATTAGCGAATTCGATTATGCTTTAAATAGTCGCTCTCGTAAAACCTGTCACGGCTGCTTGCACCGAGGCGGACTTTACGGCTACGACGTGCCAATCACCCCTTTTGTCGCGGGGGAAATGGGATTTCCTCGCGTCATTTCTATTCCGCTCGCAAATTGCCGGTAGCGAAATCAAAGGACCGCGTCGCCGCCCGCCCGTTCGATCGATCGCAGCCTGTTAAAAATCGTTGAACGGCTTCGCCTCAGCAACCGGAAGGTGTCGTTTCGTAATTGCCACGCGAGTCGAATGTTTTATTAACTCGCGCGCGTGGATTTTTTGGCGCGTTTGTGACCTCATGGAATATTGTAAAAAGGATATTTAAGGCGACACGTTGTCGTAACTATTATATAAAGCTTAATTAATGGATATTACCTAATGGACGGAAGTAGACGTGACGGAGACGTACTTTTATCATGTTGCTATATTAGCAATTAATCACTTATGTATAAGGATATTAAATGTGAGAAATGTTTCACACATGACTGTCATTGTAATTATGTATATGTATAGTTGCGCAATGCTATTTATATAAGTTTTTATTATATATTTATGTAAGCTCGCTTGGAAATCTTTTCGTGGGAATTTATTAAGTGAAGAAGAATTTTATCACGGCTCTATAGAATTCAAGGTTATCTGCACCTTGAACTAACACTATTGGCCCAACTTTCAATTAACCTCCCGTTATGAGATTAACTCTTCATCCCGCTCAATCCTCGACTCGCTATATTTACGGCCGGTTGCCAGTTTGAAATTATCCGAAGGCAAACGAAATTAAATAGATCGGTTTCGAATAATTAATAGCGTCACGGTTAATTATTTCAGATACGTGATGAAATTACCTTGTGAAAAAGAGTTCGATGGTCGCCACTGAAATTACGGTAGTCGCGAGAAATAATAAAGTCGGGTAATCAGTAAAATGTCGTGCTATCACGCCGTAATTTCGCTGCGATTTATGGACCTTTGACTTCTGATGAGGAAGAGAGATTTAGGGTTTTGCAATGAGGATGATATTTGGCAGTCCTTGATGCTATTTTAATTTGCATCTGTACATTTTTCAAATATTTAATATCGCAGTCTTTGTACCGTTTTTAATAACCAAGAAAGAGTTTTGCCTCCTTCGGAAGTCGAGGCTCGTTTTTTCACCGGATATATTAACTCCAGCTCACCGCAAACGCCGGCGCATCCACCTTCCCTTATTTGCATTTTCACCTGTTTTGCAGTGCGCCGTCCATCGTTGCTTTCGTGCGTCTCGTCGCACGCTTAACGACAATTAAAAACGCATTAGTGCGATGAATGTGCGGGAGCGGTTTTTACCGGCGAAATGCGATACACACACAGATAGAGAAAGAAAGACAGAGAGAAATGAAGGAAAGGTAAAGAGCAGGCGAGAGGAGAGAGAGAGAGAGAGAGAGAGAGAGAGAGAGAGAACTCGAGGGAAGCTTGGCAGGCTGCATAGAGGGAGGAGGGGATATAATTTGATACGTTTACCATTTGGTCTTATTTTTGAGTAATTTCGAGTCGCTCTGGGCGTCTCAGCTGCGAAAGCCGCAGCACAAGCTTCCCGTAATTACAGGCCGTCCGACTCGGCTCTTCGTTTCTCCGCGCTGCGCTGTGTCGTCCTCGTTGCTGTCGTGGTTTCCTCCTCTTCTCTTCTTCTTCTTCTTCTCCTTCTTTCTTCTCCGCTTCTTCATTGCACGGCAATGGACGAGTTAAGCGCGTCGCTCCAGGCGATGTCTAGGAAGTTCCTAGGGAACCGCTAACGATGAAGCGCCCGTTCGCGATCCCGCCATGGGATCGATAGGGATCGCGAATCGATCGCGTAGCGCCCACCTTCATGAAGATCGCATTTCGGATTATATTATAAGATCCTTCCAGCGATCGCAATCTTCTACTTTAGCTCGTTTAGGGATCTTAAGAGTCGAAAATAATAGTAGAAATTGAATTGCATACATAATATGTGTATAATTAAATTACATTAAAATATAGCATTTGTTTCCTGTATAGATTGGTACAATAATTCTTGGGGACGATAAATTTTCAGTAATTCCCGTTTACCATTGATCGAGAGTTACAAAAGCGCGTGTAATTATTTATCACGTTTGTGCGCTGTTTGCAAAGTTTTCTCGCGTCGTTAAGCGTAATTTTAGCCGTCCTGCTGGCTGATTAATTATTAGCAAAACACGATTGTTACCTCATAGTTGCGGACCATAGTCGCGGTATGCAACATATGTCGTGCATTCAAAATCGCGACCGAGTACAGTCGCAGTAAGAGTCATCGCATTACTATTCATTACCCACATAAATAGCGATCGCTTCAAGCACGGGCGCGTCGCTAATGATCCTTTATTCCGTCGCTGTAATTAGCACCGTATACCTGCAGAGAATCGCCCGCTCGTGTAACTCGACATAATTTACTTTTATCTAAACTCGCCCTCTGTTGTGTAAAATAATAGAAAAAAATACATTATATGTTGCAAGTGTTGGATTTAATGAGACAGATTAATAAATTGCAATCAAAACGTATTAAAAAATAATCTTTATTTTATTTTTAATGTATAAAACCTGTATTTATAGATAGGATTGCCATCTGTCCTCTTTTTTTAGGACGTTCGGGGATTTTCCAAAGGTGTCCAGAATAATTATGAGCGGTAATTACTTGGGATTTTGGAAAATCTTTTCGAACGTCTCCAGAGAGGAAAGAGAATGGATATGGCCATCCTAATTTATAGTAAATACAATAATAATTAATCAATTTTGTTTGTTGAAGATGACTAAAATTGACATAATTTTGTTTGTTGAAGATAACTCAAATTGAACCGAAATGTCTGATTAGCATCTGTGACAATTATATATACATATATATGTCTTCCAATTATTTATTAAAAGGTTTTTATTATAAGAATTGTAGATTGTTACTGCTCTGATTCTCGACATATTTATTAATTGTTATTGTTTTATTTAAAATCTATAATGTCTGTATATAATCTAATATATAAAATCAATATACTAATAATAGTTAATAATAATAGTTTCATAACTACAAGATATAAAAAAAGTGAGAAAAAGAATTCAGAGTTATTTGCATGAGGCATGCATGAGGCACCAATAAAGCTGCTATTATAATGTTTATTAATATATACAATAATGCATAATAACAGTTACTTATGAATTTATTTTTAAATACAGTCATTGTAGAAATATTGTAGTATATTAACATTACTCTGCAAATAAAAGACAAAGTAAAGCATTTGCAATGCAGCATTTCTTCAAATTCGTTTGCTAGGATTTACATGGATTACGCAAATTACGCTGGATTAGGTGGAAACGACTACGTTATCGCCACCTCGGAAAAGCGTTGATTAACGCGTTTATTCTCACGCGAGGCGCTTTGATTCCATCAAGGATCAACCTTCGTCGCGCGATTCGCAAGAATGCGTTCGCACGTAGAAATGCGTCCTATTTAAGCAATACATGTACGTGCGATGTGTTTATTAAAGCGTTTGTTCGCGATTCTTCTACAAGAACGCGATTTTGAGGAGTGACAACGAGAAATGGACTGTAGAGCGGAACAATGATATACTTAAAGTCCAATGTTCGAAGAGGCATGCCACTTAATTAATTTTTATTTAAAAATTTTATACTCTTTTCCCCTCAACCAGTCCAAGAAAAAACGAGATAGATAACAGACATTCAATTGGAGTTTAATCATCCTTTTTCGTGCGAACCTTTTATTTCTCAAAATGAGGAAAGTGCGATTTACTATCGTGATGAAAAGCTATTTGGAATGACAGGCCTATAAAATCATTTAAAAAGATTATAAGTATGACGGATTCTTTCCTGATGCAAATGGGATTAATTCTGTTAGATATAAATCTCTATCCGGATATCAAGATAGCTGCTCATTACCCAAAATCGCGGGTACTCACGTATCGACAGCATTAAATGTAGTGATTTATTCGGTCGATTGCAATACTATCGGTCGATGCATTTAACCTACTTCTCAATCACTTTGTCAGCTCTAATGCCGCAATTGAGAATCCGCTGGCCGGCAAAAAATATGGGAAATGTACAGATGGCTAGGGGATATAGCAGTCGCCGCTCTATCCAGCTATTAACTTGTCAGTTTCAGCCGCGAAGATCCTAACGGATAAATTTTTCGCAATGCAAATGATACGATTCACCGTTGCGGCTGGTCGCGTGTACGTTGTACCGGTTACTAGCTGCATAACCTACTGCGCGTGACTTATTTAGATCACTTTGCGCGCTGACGCTGTAATTTAGAAACCGCAATGAATAATAACACGGAAGGTGCATGCAAATGCTAATTGATGTCGGAGATCGTCAGGGGGAAGGATAGAAAGAAGTTTGAAACTTTGTTACGTTTATTTCGAATTATACAAGAATCTTTCCCAGATTCTCTTAGTCTCGCATTGAATTTCCGTATGTCGTGTAGCATAAAATTATTATCGCGTAATCATATGCATATCAAATTCTTTTGGAATCTGCATTCAGGAAAAAAACATAATGCTAGTAACTTATATAGGATAACTATACAAGTTTTATATTACGTAGAATTACAGCGTCAGTGTATAATTTTTCACCGTATCATTATCGTGTTTCACAAGATTCTCGTAAAAAATGTAAATGTGAAAATGATAAAGTCCATACGAAATTGTTCTTTATTGACCGAAGAATCAAGTTTTTGAGACGTCGTAACATTCACAACGAAATTTACACAAAAATATAAAAATGTTCACTGTTTAAAATTCGATATGGGTACCCAAGTACCCGTGCATTGACAGAAGAGTTATGTACATAGTTCAATAAACTATAAAATAGTACATGGTTGCAATGATTATAAAATAGTTTATTCAACTATGTACACGTTAACGACTAATCCATTTATTAACAATTATTTTGTAATTATTGCGAGTATAAAATAATCTTTTTAACTATATACATTAATTCTACATATAAAACTTGTATAGTTGTCACCCATATAGTTGCCACCACGACTTTTTTCTCTGAGTGCACAAACGCCCCTCGTCAAACTTTCGATTTCTAGCAGTTGGATTTCGACTCGGTATCCCTGCGATATCTCTTTAACTATTTTAAAAACCGATTGCTGGGAATCGGATTAACACTCTATATAACAGTCCTGAAGTATAGTCACGCGCCGTAGGAAAACTGTGCGGGCGACATGGCGATTTATCGTCCCGAGCTTTCCGCTAAAGCATCTCGGGTGACTTCCGGCATACGTGGCTATCGGCCGATCGACATGGCTCTTTCGTGGTAGAATACTCAATTACCTGGCCCAGAGTTCCTGACTTTGTATACCTTCTCTCTACCTCCACGAGTAGGTGTTACTCTTTCTCCCATTTGGCACGCACGACCCTATACAGTTCGTGAACGAATTCGTGGCTTGCGTGCCGATTATTTATTTTCAAGGCAAGGCCTCTATGAGGCATATACGGACACTAGCCGGATGACGTTCTGGCGTTTAACAATTAATTAATCGTTAATAAATCGCGACCTCCGTTCCCCCATTCGCTCATGCTAACCGTCCGAACCGCCTGAAACTTTATACCAGCAGCTCCTCGAGTAATTAAATTACCATTTTAATTTGTCGACGGTGAATTACGCGTTCTTACCAACATCGCGCGATCCATATCGCTGATTCATTATTTAGATTCTACATTTACCTTCCTTCTTAATGATATCTCATCAACTTCGTAGTAATCTCTTCTCTTTTTTTTTTCTTTATTTTCTTTATTGTATTTTCTTTTAATTTTCAGCGAAAATGATATCGCTATTATAACCGAGTCTTGTTAAAATAATCCCAGATTAGATCTAAATGACTCGAAACAAAGTTTAAAATTTTCTAAAATTTTTTGAAATTTTAAATTTTGTTAAAATTGTTCGTCTCAGGTCCCGACATACCCGGCTTCTTACTTCAACCCTTCAGGAAGCCGAAGAGAATAAGGACAGCCTTCAGTCCAAGCCAACTGCTTAAGCTGGAACACGCCTTCGAGAAAAATCACTACGTCGTTGGCGCGGAGAGAAAACAGTTGGCGCAAGCGTTATCATTGACCGAAACTCAGGTAAGCTTAGAAAAGCTCAATGAATATTTTATATTGATCTCATCACACAAATATCGAATCAAATGATTTTTTCAATCAAACTCAGAAATTCTTCAATCGGAGTTGCTTCTATTGTGTCTCTAACGAGCCAATTATAATGATAATTACTATTATTATTTGCCATTTGCGTGATATAAAAAGTATTATACCCCAAGTAATATCGAATATTTTGTTAACATCATTAAATATTTAATAAGATTTAGAATTGTGATTAATAAAATCAATCGTTTGATTGAGATTGATAATTACATTAAGATTATCTGATACACGAACGTTTTCTAGGTTCCGAGTGTAGTACGCGATGCAAATGGTATACGGAATTAATAAAGTAATGTCAGTGGCGACTTGACATTAGCATTCTCGTGACGCGTTAAGCAAGATTGATATTTCTTACAAGAATCACGGCGTGAGAAGAATCACGGTCTCGCTCGAAGATACATTCGCGTGACGCGGCGATCCTCATTGTTTTCTCTGCTTATTTCGTAGTCAGTAATAATCGTTTCATTTGCACTTTGCTCGAGCGTGATATAGTCTTGATTTATAAAAAAGATATTACCATCATTGTAATGTAATACTCCTGACACTTTATAGACACGCAAGACAAGAAACGTATTTATTTTTTCTCATATGTATTAATTTTGTATATATATATATATATATTTACATATAATTAATATATATTACTATATATTAATATATATGCATATGTATATTCATTAATTTGCTTTTATAATATGTATAAAAAGATATATTATGTAATTTAATTTTAATCTCGATTCAACTTACTCTTCATCTTTTTCTAATTCTAACAATTAGAAAAAAATAAAAAAATAAGCTGAACCGAGATTAAAGTTTATCTACATTGGTAGAAACGGACATAAATAAGATTAATTATATACATATACGGGGTGTCTTGTAACAATTGTAATAACGCTTAAAGGCAGATTCTTGAGATTATCTGAGATTTTATTTTGAAAATTCTTTAATATCTCAAAACTATAACACTTTTTGAGTTAATTATAAGCACTTATAAAATTAATGAATTATTGTCTAAAATTTAAGTGTTACAGTAAAATGGCATAGTGTTAATTAAGGACGAAAACTAACTACTATCTCTCTTGTCAGTACATCGATATAACTATTACATATAAAATGTTATTATCTGCAATGCGTTTTATATCGGTAAAAGCAATCATTATCTTTAAATAATCTTTATATTAATGATATTGACAAAGAAGAGCGATAATCAACTAAAAAATGATTATAGGCTGGTATTCATAGTCCGCTTTTATTTCAAGATCGTCTTAAGTAATGTCTTAAGAGATGTTAATATAGCCTTCTGATTGGTTCGTGGCATATCTTAAGACTGTACTTAAGATAGTCTTAAATATAAGAATTGAGTGAATACATGTAATCTTGACGTTTTAGTAGAAAATTTTTATCTCAAGATAATCTCAAAATTCTACTCTCATGCATTATTACGATCTTTACGAAATACTTTGTACATACAGGGCTTTTCAGATCAATTGTTACAAAATGAGACGGTAGATGTCCCACATAGCATACTTTTTCTGAGAGATGTACCGAGAATGTTTATGGACATCTTTAAGACATCCCTTGAAAGTCTGTGCTACATAAGACACCAAAATATAAACGTTTTTATTAAGAATTTTATACAAAACATTATATGCAGTTACAAGCATCGTTATAGGACTAAAAACCGTTAAAGATTCTATTGTTGTTTTGGAAAAAATTGGACGCCAAAGGCTTAAGGGTCCTCTACATAGAAGTCGTAGATGGTCGTGGAGTCTTAAGTCGTAGGAAACTGACCAATTCCAATCGAGTATTCTCCTTATATTTGATTGTGATTGGTTGGTTTTCTACGACTTAAGACTCCACGACCGTCTACGACTTCTATGTAGAGGACCCTTTATTCCGTAATCTGTTTGTTCATCTGGTTTGGGTCTGTTGAGGACTTATTTATGGTCATTTAGAGATTATATTGTATGAAGCATCTGTCGAACAAAAAAAGACTCTTGTTATGGATCATCGCTATGTATGATTATATCCTGAATATACAGTAATAATCCATGGCAAAAAGGATTCTTTTTAAATACAGCAATACTTGTCACAACGATGTTTTGTATTGAACTTAATGGTGACTCTAAACATTTGTTTAGAGTCTAAACATTAACTAGTCAGTAAGAAAGAATAAAGTCCAATAATAATATTTTTAACTGTTTAATTTAGTGTATCACGTAATGCCACATGATGTCCATCCAATAGGGTTGGGTCGTTACTTTGTAAAAATAACGCAGTTACTTTTAACTGATTTTAAAATGTAATGTTGCCATTTCTTAATTTAGAAAATAACAATTTGTTATTCTTTGTATACTAAAACTTAAAATTCTAATCTCTATATAGCAAGCTGTTCTCTATATTAAAGTTATTTAATGTTAATTAAATCTTTTCATAATTATTTGTATTAATATTTTTATTTTTTAGTACATGCTTATCTTTTTAGAAAATTAAATTGTAATTTACATACGCAGATTTTATTAAAAATTTTTTAAACATATATTGATTTTAAACATTAATATTATTATTAATAGCTTTAATATTCACTGCTAATACTGAAAACTTATAATTTACGTTATATATACGTTATATATACGTTATATATACGTATATACTACAGATTTTCAGTATTGACAGTGACTATCGGAATAGCTTGAGATATGAAAAGTACAAAACAATTCTTTTAATATTTAAGTTTATACTATAAACTATTTCTGGCGAATTATATATACATATAAAGAAAGCAATCTATTGAATATAGTTATAAAGATAATTAAGAGATAAAAGTAACAGCTGAATTCGTCACCGTTATTGTAAAAATGTCACAACATTACCGTAACAAATAGGAAAAAGTAACGAAAATGATAACGGCGTTACAAATAACGTGTTACTTCCTAATCCAGTCAACCAAACATGCTTTGCTATTAAAAATATTTGATAACCTACGTCTAATATTTTAACTTTTGTTTAAAATATTCTGTATGTATGATACATGTGATTATTCCAATGAGATAAAAAAACGGAAAGAGATCATCATTATATTGATGATCTTGTCCGCAAGGTTTATGCGCAAAAACTCCATTATTCATTAACGTATATGTCAGCTAATATCGTATTTCAACATTAATGTGGTAGTAGTATAATACGGCAGTCATATAATACCAGACGCAATAGATTAATGCAATACGTCGACGATATTTATTAGCGGTATTGATATTTATTATCGTCGGACATAAGGATTACATTAATCTCTCGTTAACGTCGCTATAGAGTCGCTTTCTACTCCCTTAAATAAAACATAGTCTTCTTGTTTATAATTTGGAATTAGCATTTAAACGTCGCGTCAAAGAGAGTTCAGATGCGACAGAGCGAGCTAAACTAAAATTTCCAATTGGCTAAAATTCGCGTGTCAAATAGAACTGCAAACTTAAAATCTATAACTACTTATAGTCCGAGATATCAAGTATAGCCGCGATTGAAGGTAACAATGGCTATGTACTCGTGCGAAACGTTAATGGCGCAGATCGAGCGAGAGAAAGAGGGAATGAAAGCGCGAACGGGAGATCGACAGGGTCGTATAACGAGGGGATTGATATGCTAATCCGTGACCGAGGGGTGGCCGTGTGTCTTTCGGTGGTGCTCGATACCGTTACGTGCACGCACTCACGCACGCATTCAAGTACTCACGCACTCACTTACGCAGGCGTATAAGCGAAAGCAAACGTAGAATCGGGCATGGCGCACTCCGGATGCATTCTACGTGCGTATATCACGCGTCGCGTTACGTATTCCATGGGCGTAACGCGCACCAAAAAAGGGCAAGATGGTAAGGGTCGGCTGACAGTATCGGGAATTAAGCCGAGAGAAGAAGACAGAGAATAAGAGAAAACGGGAAACCACCGAGCGTGGACGCCATCTTGGACCGCCGCGTCGCGCCGCGCGCCGCGCGCCGCCGCGCCGCCGCACCGTCGGGATGTTCCAAACAGGCTTCTGCCTCGCGTTCTCTTCTTCGTCCTTTCCGCATCGCCCTTCTTCATCTCCTCCTCCATCTCTTGGATCCTCGCGACTATCTCGCGTAGAAAATATACAGCCAGACGACATTTCTTTTCTTGCGTGTGTCTCACACACTTTGTTAGTGTCGGGAAATTCGAGTGACGAGCAAGGAAACTTGCGGTGGGAATTTTGTAAAATTTATTCCTTCTCTTTTTTTTTACTTAGCGTATTAAAAATGTGCATTGCGTAGTTTCACGAATTCTATTTTTAAAAAAATTTTATATATAATATTATTTAATGCGTAAATACAAACTTATATTGAAAGAAATATAATATATTATATATTTATCACTTTGTTTTTAATTATAGTGTTAAATATTATTTTTGACATTTATAAAATATTCTACTTTTTCCACACACTTAGGATCAATGTTGTTCAAATATTCGAAGAAAAGCAAGTAACAATGTAGAGAAGGTATATAGATAAATGACTCAGCCAATATCGTATCGTAAAGAAAACTCATAGCCACTTGGTAATGCAAATTGTTCTTTGCATCGTGAATAAGATAAGCCGAACTACATGGAAAATTTATACAACTGCCAACGTACTTTTATTTCCTCTTAAAAAAAATGAGGCCAACTCCTGATCGCGTCTGCCTCTGCTAATTTCACGTAAACATTTATTTTTCTATACACATATTTATGCGTTTATTTTTATATACACACATATCTCGATAATTATACAATAATTACGCACGTGAGTAAATAATTATATAGAATTCTTCAACTTTGTCGTTATAAACATCGATATGCGAGGAAACTCTCATGATTAATAAATAATATAATGCCGTAAGAATAATAAATAATAACGCCATCAATGCTGTCGACTTTGTCGTTAAATATGGTCTCGCATGAGAGAAGGTATGATCGCGCGGATAAGTAGTTGCGGCTTTTTTCCATGCCAACGGACCGTTTACTCTGCTGTGGGCGTCACGTTAACAAGGCGTGAGCGCCAGAAAGCGATGGAATTCCACGCTTCTAGGCACAAACGCGCTCCTCCGGTTCGACAATCTCTCTCTCCGGTCGCTACACATTTCTCTCTCCCACGTCAACCCGGCTTCGAGATTCGCTCGAAGACATCGTGGAACACGGCCGGGCTCGGGGACTGTTAACTGTACTTTATTACGTGCTGCCCTTGTGGATCCTGCACGACGACGACGGCACGTCGTTAATAAGGCGCGAATATCCACGTGGAATTCCGACGAGGCCTCTTCGCGTGACTCCGGGGGCCCCATGGATTACCGGCCAACAAAGTTTTCGCGCGCTGCGGCACGTTACACGCGCCGTGTCGGCGCGTGTTAAGCTGCCTACACATCGAACGGCACGAACAGCAGTGGATTAAGGTGTTTATTAAAAGACCTCAGGCGTGAATCTATTCGCGGCCTCTTATTTATCGCGATAACGCGAAAATTCGAGAGTCAAGAAGCTTTAAAGAGTATCATGTATTATTGACCATATTCAAATGGGCAACAGCTATCCCAACAGTTCGTCAAATGATTGAATATGATTGGTTCTTACTTTTAGATCCAATCAATCATAGTCAACTGCTCGGCGAGCTCAGGCTAGCTGCTTCGTCCAGCTTGAACACGCCTTTGGCTGCGTGAGAAAGCAGTTTTGTAACAGGAATTTAATTCTTTAATAATTTCTTCTATGATTGGTTTTGCTCTTAATTCCTTATTGGATTTAAAAGGATTAAACCAATCAGGGCTGCGCATCTATTTGAAATACTTTTATTTGAAAAACAGTATTGGTAAGACAATTATATTTTGTATTTTAGTTTTAATAATAGAAGATTGAAAGTGTTTTCTATTTCAAATACTAACATTGATACTCAACCTTATTATTTGAATTACGAAATACAAAAAACTTTCAATCTTCCGATTTTAAGTATAAAATACGTAATACTTTTATGTGATATCCGCTGAGATAAAAAATACAAAATACGCTTGTAGCAAATAGTGTGTTTGAAATAAATGTATTTCAAATACATGCTCAGCCCTGAAACTAATCATATTAAAGAATTTTACAACAGTTGTAAAATTGTTTTTTTTTTCTACTAAACGCAGCATTATTTTTACCGATTAAGTTCACAAAAGCGGTCAAAATTTCGACTGTCTTTCATTAATTAAATTAAAGGTTCTCGTTTGTAGTTCCGAACGCACGCTTCTATGCACGCGCTGAGTATATCGTGGCTTGAGATTAGTCAAGGCCGGTGAATATACCGTCGACTTTCGAGCACGAGAGCGAAACGCAAAACGCGACGCTGCGCGACGTCCGCGTGATCGCGATTCGGCGACTCGTAATGTATTCGCCGGGTAATTGCCGGGATAATCGCACGCAATTAGAGCTCTAATGAGGGCCACCGGGTCGCGTGTAACGTGCGTTCGCCTTATGAATCTTAACAAGCGCGAGAACAACCAACGTGTGTGTGCGCGTACTGCGCATCTATATATATATGCACGCGCGTGTATATGTGGGTGTGCGTACGCACGAAAGCCGAAGGATATAATGTAACTGCTAATTACGCGCCTCTCGCGACGCTGATTGGCTTCCGCGGAGAAGGACGCGCTGCAGGGATACCGCTAATGGTGTATCATCTCGATTTGCATAACTGCAGTCGCCCAGGGGACCACTCGGAACGAGATGAACGGGCCGATCAATGGAGGCCCGAATTAAACGTTGAAGAAAAATACCGAATTCATCGACGTATAAAAAATTTCGTTATATGTATTATGTTCTATATATAGTATATATAATGAATTTATATATATTATACAAGAATATAATTACATATTTTTATATCTATTACATGTAATACATTCTATATTATATTATATTATATTTTGTATTAAATTATATTTATATATATTATTATGAATACAAAATATAATATAATGCATAATAATTTATATATATATATATATATATACATATATGTATGTATGTGTGTGTGTGTGTGTGTGTGTATATTTGTAAAAAATATTATAATCTAACTACGATAAATATGCTGATCAATATAACTATTAATTAATTCTAATCGAATATATATAGATACTTTTTTTAAAGACAAAGCGAGATAAACAGCTCGTGACCGCTGGTTGGCAATCGATATAGTTGAATTACATGCATGACGCGAGAGATGAGAGCGCGCTTTTACAGCTGAATGTGAGCGCATTTTGCGCGTCGCAATTAGCAGTTAAACATTGTATAGCCAACGTAATTACGTTGCGTTATCGAAGACAGAAGGAGATATCGGGTCAGACAAAGGACACAAATTGAAGGCGACGTTGAATGTGAACATTGTTGAGTAAGTGGACAGTGTATGTTTATATGTGTGTGGTGTATTTGTGGTTATGAATTTTGCACTTTTTCTCCCAATATCTTTATTCCAGCATCCTCTTCAATTTTGTAATAGTGTCTTATGGCAACATATATAATACAGTCCTCTTCAATTTGCATTTTATCTTGCGTCCGCGAGAAAACTTGTTCTTCCTACGAGTCGTATCTCTCGCTAAGAATTAAATGGTAGATTTTGTTTAATAACAAGCATAATTATCGCGGCATAATGTTCGCGATTCTTTGCCATCGTAAGCTTTCTCCGTATTTGCAATAATGTCCGTGTGTGACGTTAATTATCGTTCACGGGAATTTATTAGAGAAAGCACGTCGTATTTTTCGCGAGATCCATCGATGACTTGTTATTAATTTATTGTCGATTATGGCGACGCCGTTATTATGGAGACTCTGGCGTTAATCATGCGCGCAGCCTATCGTCGAGATCGACTCTCTACGGATTTATCATCCCTCCCGATGAAACGGTGATTAATTATCACGATTGCCCCATCGGTATGCGAACAGCGAAAAGAAATTCAGTCCCTATTTAAGAATCATCCGGATCATTAATCTCGCCATTAACTCGACGATTTTTCTCGACGATTGTCTTTGTCAGGCATATATTTTTGTCAGTAGAAATGTTCGTCAAAATTTGACGGCGTTGCTTAATCACTTTGGTGACTATCATCTTTTAATGTTTTTTTTCCTTTTTATAAAGTCACTATTACGCAATGAGAAAAATGGTTTGATTATACTAACAAGATATACATGATTGAATATATTTTGAAACCAGCAGAATTTATAATTATTATGATAGGATTCAATATTTTATAACTGGAACGTTCGACTTAACTGTATGAATTGGTTAATATCTTCTAGTTAAGACATTGCTCTTGACAGAGGGCAGCAGTAGTCATCGATAAATAAACGAAGTGGACCATATCCCTGGTGAAAATTTTTCTTATAATTTTTATACAAATTGGAACATTTTTCAGAACTACTCAGAAATATTCAGAAAGTTCACATCTTCTTTCAGAATTTTTCATACATGTGAATTCTGAAATATTCTGAGATTTCTCATCCCATAATTTTAAAAAAATATTTTTAAATTTTTTAGATTTTATAACATTTCATCAGAAATTATACTTACAAAAAATCTTAGAATCGAATTTATTTTCTTTGGCGGTTTACTTTTAAATCTTTTACAGACGAAAGAGACAATTTCAGAACGATTGTAGAATTGTGATGCATAAGGCAAGTAAGGAAACCGCTGCACTATTTTTATATTTGCAACAGCTATCATGATGAGAAACCAAATACAAACGGCCCCGAGTTCTGAGCGTTCCTTAAACGAAACAGGAATGTGAAGAATCTCCCAGTTCAAATTGATGAATGTTTACAAGATAGCTATATGGAATGTGAGATCTCTATACAAAGGAAGTAAATTGCATAACTTAATACACGGAATGAAATGCCTTGAAATTAAAATTCTTGAGTGTGTGAGATCAGATGGTTCGGACGATATCAAGATGAATGGCTACCCAATGTACTATTCTGGTTCGTTTAATGACACACACTAGAATGGAGTGATAGTCATTTTGAAGAACGATGTGTTATCTCTGTTGCTTTATTAGCCGTTGCTTTTTGCCGCTTTCAGATCGGGTGATGCTATCGTAGTTAAAAAGTAATCTAGTAAATGTAAATATACAAGTTTATGCAAATAAAAGTAATCAGGAAGTGGAAGATTTTTACGAGCTGATCAAATACAAAATTCATATACAAAAAAGCATGAAATTAACATTATCATGGGAGACTTTAACGCTAAGGTTGAAGATATTGGTACTGACGAGATGATAGGTCATTATGGATTAGGTACTCGAAATGAAAGAGAAGAACGACTAATGCAGTTCTGTCTAGACAAAGTGGTGATTCAAAATGTTTGGTTTTAGATACAGCTAAATAATCGTCACGATGATAGAATTGTAAGAAATCGGATTGTTTTCATCCTGACGAACTAACGCTTCAGAAACAGCATTCAATTTGTGAACATACTCTAATGTGGACATTAATTCCGATCTTAATTTGCTGTGCGCAAAAATAAAATCACGTTTGAAGAAAAGAGTTCCATCTAAGAGACGATTAAAATTTAATCTGGAGATGTTAGAATCCCCTGAGACGGCTAGCAGGGTGTGGAAAGAGATTAATTCCGGAGTAGTGAATATCTGCGAATTCGCGGAAGGCTGCATTGACGAGAACTGGGAAAGAAAATACACAGTAAAAAATTGTGCGTCTATATGTTAAAATTTTCTTGTGTTACCACACATCTTTTGATTATTATTACTTCAATGTAAAATTAACATACAACTGATATGTTATTATTTTTGTAACATTTTCATGTGTTAGATTTATGTCACTCTGGTAACTTAATATTTGTGTAAGTCAATTAAAAATGGAATATTATTTTGAGTATTTTTAACAATTAATTGAAATGTTTATTTCAATTAATTTACATGTCTTAAAATCTATTTAACATTCTAAGAAAGGTTGAAGTAAGTTTTAAAATAATCGTAAATTTTGACACACAAAATAATCAAATTTTCTATTACAAATATTCCATTACAACTTCAGTTAAAATAATTATTACCATGTGTTAATTTAACACAAAAGGTAAATGCTCTTTTGAAGTACTTGTATGTTAATATAACACTCGGAATAAAATGTAATTTACACTTCAAAATAGTTACAGTAAATGTATTAACACAAAAATCTGTAATATTAATAAGTGACATATTCAATACAACATTTCGTTTATTTATTGAATGGAAGATGATAGTAATATCTTTAGTCCGTCCGTTATCAGTCCTATTGTCCTCTGCCGTGCGAGAACGTGCAAGATCCTGATCTTGCTTTTCGAAACGATTCAGAACGAAAGCGAGTTACGTACGGGATATTTGTAAGGAAAAATTAAGTGCAAATTATATTATCTCATTTTAATGCTTAACATCAATCCAAGAATTCTCTATATAAGATAAGTTTACTCACTGTATTATTTTTATGAATGTAAGGTTAAGATTTTAATAAGATTGGAAATAATAAAGTCTCGGTAGTCTAAAGGCTTAGGACGCTTGCACGGAATGCAAGAGATCCAGGTTCGACTCCCGGTCGAGGTAATATTTTTCGCAATAAGTTTATTACAGTTTTTTAAGATTAAATTTGGAAAATTTGGGAGGATTATTAATATTTCAAATTGATTGCGTTGAAAGTCTGACAACCATATCGGTTCGCAATTATAATTTCTGAAATTAATTTATTTAAATGAATATACATATATAATATAGTTCAACATCTTAACATTCAGACCGTAGTGGCGCTTCGTATTTAAAGTAATGTTAAGATTTTAATACTGCGTTTTTGTCGTATCATAACTTCGGATTCCTTTAGTCCTCTGTAGAGTTATTTTAGTCCAAATTTTATTTTCCAATAAAAAGTGAAATTATAGGTTGCAACGTTTACATTAATATCTAATAACAGTTATGTATTAAAGAAAAAGTAGAGGAAAGTCGCCGATACTGACATAGGTCTCCTAAAGTGACACCCCCTTATTTCTCAGAAATTAACTATTGCACTTTATTAATACTAATAAAATCGTGATCTGTTCAGCTAATTAAAGAAGAACAAACTCATAATTCATATATTTTTGGCTTATTTCTATACCAAATCAACTAAAAACAAATCCTGTGAATCCTAGAAGAAAATTCTCACGGTGTTCTTTTGCAAATTGCGTAATTAAAATAATATAGTGACTGTATTATCGATAATATTATTTCGATATGTCATTTTAAATGTTTATAGTTTCATAAATTAGTTTTCTTTACAGAATAGGATATATCATTATTTATAGAATAGGAATGTTGGCATTATTGCCTACTATGTCAGTTTTGGAGCCCATTTTGTCAGACGCTCATTTTTGCATAACTTACGAAAAACTTAATTATTGCAAAATTGCAAACAGTATTATAAAAATTGCTTATACTATCTGATAGAAGATACTTTTTACTTTGTATTTATGTTTTTGAAGTTGTATTTTTACCTTTTGTTTAAGAAATATTGTCTAAAAACAAAGTGATATGTCGGTATCGGTGACCTTCCCCTACATTGTAAAGTAAAGTTTTAAATAGTTTTAGTATATGAAAAATTGGAAAATAAAACTTGAACTAAAAAGTAATTCCACAGGGCTAAAGTAACCCAAAGTTATGGTTTAACAAAAATTTTATATGTATATTAATTAGGTATCGGATAATTTTTTGTAAAATTTCATTTAATAACCATTCAAATTTTTGTCGTACGAAATTTATAAAGATGGAATCACATGATGCTCGGCGATCTTATTATAATTCACCAACATAAAATGGAATAAGTTTGATTTTCGAATTTAATAATCAGAGGCATTGGGCAAAGATTCTTCACCCATATAATTACGAAATATTTGAGGCTAAAGGTACACACACACATACACACACGCGCGCGCGCGCACATATACATATGTTACACAATTTAAATAACACTTTACATAACTTTTTTATTATTTGAATTACCAACATTTTTTCCTTATCCTTACAATTTGTTTGTCACATTTTTTTTCAGTAAAAAGAAATATTTTCGAATTGAATAATAAACAATTTAAATTTTACGACGAAAAAAAGCTATATTGACAGAAGAATTTTTAATTGAACATGTTCAATTTTTCGGAAGAGGTGCTGTTATCATAATTGAGTTAGATAGGCCAATAATACAAGGTAAGTTCTTAAAAAAATATTTCAATGTATAATATACACATATATATGTATAAATCTTATTTACACATATGGTCATTTTTTTATAGATCTCGATTATCTAGCAACCCCAATACACCGAGTTCTTCTTTCATAACTGTTATATATACTTCTGAAGAAAGTGAAATATCAAAAACGTTTTTACAAAATATTCATTTACCATATTTCCAACTATCAAAAAAAGGACACATTGTTACAAAAGAAATATGAAAATATTGTCATTTTATAATAAATTAAAAAATATTTAATTAAAGATAGATCATCTAACGCAACGCGATCTTTTATATTAATTTTCAGATAATGAAAGAAATTATTTTAAAAAGTTCATGCGGAAAAGACATCTTTGAAGAGTATAATACGGAAGGATTTTTAAGTGATAGAAATAGAAGACGGATAATTAATATAGTGGTTACTCAAATGCTTACTTTGAAAAAAGAATTAAAGCGTCCATTAACCTCGTTAGATAAATGTCAGTTTGTCGAAACTATAGTGGAAATTTTTCCGAGATTACGAGATTCGGAAACTGCATTAGGCTATGTAAATAAAAAAAAACTCTATTTAAACAATATATTAAAAAACATAAATGTTCCATTAATGTATTAAAACGAAATTTTTATATTTTTATTTTATTGTCTTTTTAAGAATCTTTTTACGATCCAGTAACCAAAACAGGTTATTTAACAAATAGGCTCTCCAATGCAACAAGAGGTATAAAAAGAAAAAAGATGTGATAATGAAGAGTCTGAAAACAAGAAAAATGTTCCAAACATTAACATTACAGAAGATGAAAATAAGAACTTAACTCAAACTGAGATTGATGATATCATTCTTTTTCTCAAAAGTGTCACACATATGTTGTGTGCCAGGCTAACAAAACTTTACGTATTTGTAAAAAGTACTTAAGGTAGGTAATTTTAAAATAAGATAATAATGACACTATTTCGTTTTTTGTTTAATAGAATTAAAACATTTTAAATCGTACAAAATATATAAAAAAGATGATATAACTAAATTAATTACAGAGTATTTTATGTGCCCTTAGCTATATTGGTATATTTAAAGCAGAGAATCATATTATATAAAAAAGGAATACAATATTTTTTACTCTAAATGATTATGAATCATCCATTGTATGCATATTTATTTTTGTGAAAATTTATGCAATAAAATTAATAAAGATGCATTTTATTCTTATTAATATTCTTTTCTGCAATATCTGCACAATATTCAGTTTACATATTTCATGTCCAAACATTAGAGGAAAGCTGATATGTAATATTTCGACATTAAAATATATCGCGAAGTAAGTTGGGTCATTTTTTTCCGTTTTTGGAAGTGTAACTTTAAATGTATTGTATCTACAAGTCTTACATTGTGATAATAGTTATTAAAAATCATCATAAATTTAGGTCTATAGATGCAATAAATTCAAAGTTACACTATTAAAAACTCAAAAACATAATCCATTATCCATTCTCCGTTACATATTTTAATGTGAAAATAGTAATACAAACATTTACATATCGATAACGTTAATCATTTTAGGTAATTATAGTGATGTTAAAATTAACTATTTCTTATATTAAAATTATAACATTTGATTGTGTTATAATATTGTTCAAAATTATTTTCATTGTATGTTAAAACTTACATATTTTTATGTTAAAACATTGACACATTATTTCTGTTGATATGTTAGATTAAACTGAAGATTTATGTTAACGTGTACAAATTTTTTCATTCACATTATCCCACACAGCAAAAATTCCGAAATACATCAGACAGATATCCTAAAGATATCACATATCCCAAATATATCTTTAAGATATCTCTAAGATATATTTTTGATACATTTGCTGTGTGGGATACGAACGAAAATGTTGTATTAACATTTCTTATAAGTATTTCGGTAACTACTGTTCTATGTAGTTTTTACTTATTTAATATGATTAGTTTGTCAATAAATAACACAAGAATGAGTTACTTTAACTTAAAATTTAGAATGGATCTCCTGGGACATGTAAAAATGTTAAAATTAACATTTTTTTTACTGTGTAAAGGAAACTTATTATCTCGTTATAACGTATCTTTATATTATTCTGTATGGTTGTTATGAGAAAATGAACTCTGCCGTCTTCAGCTAATAGTGGTGCTGCGTAATTGCTTACTAATAGCATTTATAAGTTGATGTTATAAAGAGCTCTTTTAGAAGACATTTTATAGAAAGATGACTTTTTGATACAAGTTTTCAGATTTTAATGAGGTCTTTAAAAAGTCATCTTAAAGAATTCTTCTTTTCAACTCATTAGGCACAATACAGGCTTAAATAACAAGAAATATAACTGATTAGCAACTGCAGCGAGAATTGCGATCGCGGCATTTGTTCGACTCATTTTCTTTCACGCATGCTCTCGTGTTTAATGAGTGACTGCATTAGAGTACATCGGCTGTGTACAAGAACTATACTTACATGGACGATTGCGCTATCGCGGAAAATTGACGCCAATCAACTCATCAGCCTCCCGTCGATTCAGCTAACGATCGCTCATACTTGCGCGGTTAACTGGCGTATTATATTAATTACATCGAGCGCTCTCCCTGTCTGAAAATTCACGATTCAACGGCGCCTTATTGTCAATCGTAATGGAACGACATCCATAATCCAAATTAATTATCTTCAGGAACGATCGACGGGGCGTGCGATGATTAATGACGTCAAATCGAGGAGTTGATCCACGACAATCAATAGCGAGATATAGATTAATAGCGATATCACCTTCTCGTTATCGCTCCGTTACACCGTCAGGCCATCGTGTTACGTTACACCCTGATATTTGCTTAAGTAATTTATACGAAAGTTTACCTTACCCGCCGCAACATCCATCGACAATATCGGCGTACACCTCGTTACTTTCGATGGCATTGTTTAGACAGGAGAAATCTACGTGCGCATTTGAGTCTCCAATAAATAAACGTCAGTAATGTTGCACACGCGAAGTACCGTCGCATTTTTCTCTAGGAGCACATAAGTGTTCTCCTGTACCTCAATTGTATGACTTTTAACGACAGTTTGGTATCGTTATATTGTTTTTTTTTTTATCATGTGTAATACCTACAATATAACCACAATGACAATATAACGATACCGACACTATCGTTAAAAGTTATAGAATTGGGGTACTGGAAAAGATTTCTCGTTATATACTCGTACATTATCGTTATTTGCTCCATGGCCGCGCGCGCGGGTGGTATTATTAACGGCGATAATTAATGACGCATTGGACATGTGGTGCGGAAAGAAGGTCAACGATAAATCAGACTGTGTCACGGCGCGGTTGTTCGTCGTTTACAAAATAATCGTCGTGGCCGGCGAGCGGCGAGTCAAGTCTGTAAATCACGCCTTAATTGCTCCTTATCAGCGCGTCCAGTGAACGGGGACGTTCTTACGTATCTCGACGAAAAGCCGTCGATAAACAATGTTCAACATGCAAGTTTCAAGCCGTAGATCCGTAAATCGTTTTGTGACTTCCAAATGAGCTAATAACGAGTTAACTACCATGTAACAGCGTGAGTGCGTCATCCTATTACTTTACGTTGTGGAAGTTTTGAGGGATAATCCATAAAAGCGGAAATACGCACTCTTTAACAAAGTTTCAAGTTCGACTTGAAAAATTTGCTCGATAGATTGATTTTAAGTATTTTTTGTATAACATATCAAGTGATTCAAGAGAAGATTCAGGAAAAGTCAATAATGTGAGAAGAGATAGTATTGATCATAGTGAAGGAAAAAATTTGTATGAATAATTATCATTCCCTAACTTTCAAAAGTAACACAATTAAAAAAGCGTGATTTTCGATAAATTATTATCCCACGACACTATTATTACCATAAATAAATTAAATAAACATTATTTTATCAATCATTGAAGGTGAACTAACTTAATTTCATTTTAAAAAATCATTAAAATTGTATAAGATATCAAAAGACGTACTACGCTCATTAAAATTGTCACAACTCAAAAAGGACGGTTTTTTAAGGATATGAAATAGACACTTATTAAGAATATATTCTTTTTGTCGATATTATTCGATTAATCAATACTTTTCTGTCAAATTGAAAAACAGTTTTTTCCCTTTTCTAAGAAATTTAATTTGTTAATTTGTGTCGATTGAGCGATGTGTTTGATTCGGAATGATTTTCGAGACAGAGTGAGTTGAAGGTAGCACGTGTGGTATCATTCGCTGACTGGAGAACCAAGGTTATCCTTGTGTTTTCATTCCGTTGTATTTTCGTGGAATTGGATGAAGAGCAAAATATTCGCAAGTAAAAGTAGAGATTACGTCATCATTACTTGATACGATCACGATTTTTCCAGTTTTTTTTATCATATATGGATCATTCGTGTCTCGGATTAATTTTCATCACTTTTACAAGTATACCAAAGTTATTAAGTAATTCGTACATATACTTTAATTCCTTTAAAAAATATTTGTAAGGTTGCGTATTTAACAAATTATATATAAATGTTATAACTAATTACTTGATACTCTTATTTTAAAGAAAAGAAATACACAGAATACGAATGGTACTTTTAAATCTTTGCTACAATTTGTTATTGAATACAATAAATAGCGTTTTCGCTGTCAATGTGGGAAGGTAGGGAGAACAGAAATAAAGTAGAACAAGTATCTTTTGCTATATCGCGACTCGTCGAATAGAGCCGCCGCTCGGGGAAAATAAATAGCGCCGTATATTTCTGCGACGCAAATGCTCAGTGATACTTAGCGCGACATTATTAACATGCCGCGCTGTATACTGCCGCAGTAATTTGCATCCACGTCCGTGTTGGTGGGCGCGATTGCTGCGTGTCCCGTTAACAATGATCCTTTCGACGCAAACCGTATAACACGCGATAACGCAAATGAAGTGCGTAGAACGCACAATTCTACGTCTGTTTATCTTTTTTCTTTCTTTCTTTTTTTCTTTTTTTTCTCACCCCTAGTTCGACTTTCCACTTAACTTCCGATTCTGAAGAAATGAGCGACCTTAAATCGATTTTCTAAAGAATCGATTCTCTTCGCACGTGGGGTGTGTGTTTCATTTGATGGTCGCAACACTCTTGGAATCATTTTATCCTTACTGATTATGAAATGTTAAACAAAGATAAATAATGTTCGTGAATGTGTGAACATCAAGTAGAATACAAAAGAATTAATTTTTCATAAAATTATTAAAGAGCGTCTCAAAAGCTAGATATGCGGCTTTAAAAAGAGATAATATCGAGATCTTCTCGATGGCAGAGGACTGACAGCTCGGCGGTTGTGCCCTCTCCTCGCTTCGTTGAGAGCATAATTTTCAATCGCGCGTGTTCACATATTCATAAATATGTCCTTAGAACGAATTTATGGCTCGGTCGATCTTATCCCGACGCAATCTAAGAATGCGTTGTTGTTATCAATCTTACGTTAGCGGCAAATGAGTTTCACGTCGAGGTGCACGCTGTGCGCTGTAAAACTCGCGTGTGCGGAATCCTAAGTGCTTCATTGCGGAACGTAGTCGATGAGGAACTGCAGTTTCTGCGAAAAATTCTGAGGAAGCTCCTAATAAGCATCTAACGAAACTGATGCAAGTCTCGATTATTTTCTCAGATACAACATGTTCGCTATAAATACATGTTAATAAATTTCTTATCGCTGCTCGAGAAATAATCGCGTCACGGAGCAACCGTGACCACAATAATAATTTACGGTACATGTACGATATTATACACGTACATGCGCACGGTCTAATGTGATTTGAAGTGGGCTCTCATTCAGCGAAAATTGAGATTCGTGTCTAATTGCGAGGTCATTTGGCGCTGACGCGTATACGAACACCTTTGCGGTATTAAACGGGCAGGAAGAAGGGCCGTGCACGCCAGATATATCGAATGACGGCGCGCGCTTTATTGTTAGTCCGACGACGACATGCCTCATTATGCATAGAGAATCCGTACGCGGCCTGCATAATATGCAAAACTCCCTCCATTACCGTTCGCGACGGGCGTAATACGCCACGCCGCGCCGCTGCTTGGCCAGGAATATAGCAACCATATGTTATTATACACGCTTTACTCTCCTTCTTTTTCATTATCGTCACGACGAGGATTTCGAGGAGTGTAACGGTACGCGAGCAATTTATCGGAATTAAGGACGACAGCGGCGAAAACGGAACTAGAATATGCGTCGCGAGTACCGTTTTGCGTTCCCGAGTATTCGGATTGGCGCGTGAATAAACTTGTAATGTTTGTGGAATATCAAATTACATCTGACGTGACGCGGTCAAAATCTCATTGCAAATATTATGAAGTATTTCATTGATCAATCAAAAAATACTTCAAAGCATTTGTAGCGTTTGTAGCATCACGTTGATCATTACCTTCTGTCGTGCAGGGCGATGCTATATTGGATTATCAAATGTATCTTTTTAGCTGAGAATTTTTTATACAGTTGATCCATTTTTATCATTGTCGCGTGATTTGAAATCTCCGAAAAATTTTCTATTTGAAACGAGATATAGATATATTCGGACGTTAAAGGGAGGGAAAGCAAAGATTCTGAATACAAAAATTGCAAGCAGATTTTTTTTCTTTAAGAAAAGAAGAAGAGATGAATCTTACAAAAAACTAAAAAGAATAGGCCTATAATTGAAATGAAATATATTCTTCTCTGCGACTCAGACAATTCCGGATGCTTCTCAACGAACATCGTAACAATGTTGAATTTCGCGCGAGCGCTATTTTGCCTTATAAATTGGCATCGATCAAGGTAGCGAAGTAATTCTATATTCACGACGCGCCGGAACACGCGGCAATAATTTCAGACACGATGCACCCTGAATCCGATTTGCGTCGTACGACTCTCTTCAACCAATCAGAAAACAGAATTCCGATGATACGAAGCAAAATCCATCGGAATCCTGTTTTCTGATTGGTT
>NW_017300070.1:274055-280092 GCF_001594075.2 Trachymyrmex cornetzi | reverse complement strand
CGAGACGCATCTCATCGTATGGCAGAGCTCTGTCGCGCTAAGAGAACGATCTCTGGCTGCTGTCGGCACTGTCGAGATAGCCACCAAACAAACATTATCAGCCATAATCGACGCGCTGCGTTTAATCGATACTATCGACAGCCGTTTAAATCGAATCGGGCCGCTCGAACCCGACCACTTACTAGGCTCCTTATCGTCGGCCCGGCACGAGAATAAAATTACGCCAACGATATTGCGCTTATCTCATTTTTACGCGGCGTTACATCGCCGGCCTATCGGGGCGAACAATGGCTAATTAAAATGGGGAAATTTAGAGTGCCATTAATTTAGCCTTTAAGAGACGCGATGGTGCTCGACGGTACCCCACGGTGCGACTTATCGCTCGCCTAATTGCGCGCAGCCATATATTTCACGGTCGCCTGGATATTTATCAATTAATTTCTACGAATTATGAAACGATCTCTCGGGCGATCTCACGTTGCTGCCGTCGAATACGTCGCCTGCTCGCCCGTTTCGATCTGATATCAACGCCTCAGACGATATTTAGATCGTGAAACTGTGTAATATATCGATGTAAGCTGACGTTTAATTTAATGGGAATCTAAGGGCAATGGGGGAAATCTGTTAACCGTTTTATGCCGACATTATTTTATTATCCAAGGCGCGGTGAATGTTTTTCTTGATATGTATATGTATATATGAATACTTCTTTATAACTTTGTCTCGAGCACGTATTATAAATTAATAACAATCATATAGTAAGCGATTAACAGCGCTAAGTGATGGTGGGTATTCAACGATCTCAATATCTCTTTTAAATTATGCTCCTACTTTTTTATACTCTTAAAAAGAACATAAATAAAAACGATAAAAGTGATTAAAATGTATAAAATTATTAATAAAATTGTGAAAACAACGTTTAATATAATATTATTAAAACAAGATGATTTAATATGGTGTATTTAATATGGTCTAAGTATCCAATATCTACTTGCTGTTTGTAAGTAGTTACATCATAAATAGTTAAATTTTTACTGCACACATGTGTAAAGTAATAAAAATGTCTCGTATTTTCAATGAATTCAGAAGTTTCCTAGTTTGAAACTAATTTTGAACCACTAGTTTTCAATGTTGGATTCAGCAAAAATAGCAACGTTTAGGAAGGCCATATCGTACGGTTATCTTTAAGCGACCTCTAGATACTCTATATTATTATTGTACAACTTTTTGTATAATATTATTGATACTTCCTTTAAACTCAAACTCAAAACAAATAATCTAAATTTTCAATATAGCCTCCAAACGATTAAATAATATTGCGTAATATCAAATATTGTGTATCAATTGATCTAGTAGCCGCTTAACTATTATTTAAATAAACTGCACTTTTATAACATGATACACATTCTATGTCTCATATCTCTCGAGGAGGAGGCCATTCGCAATGTAAAATTTGCAACTTAAATCGCGTGTCGTATACGGCGGGACATGCAAAGAATCGGATGCTCAAAGGATTCCGAAACACGAATAGTACTGTGTCGAATGATCGGTGTAAACGATAGTCGTCGATGCTCGGTATTCTCTTGCTCTCATCGCCTCTTCTAGAACTGAACAGAGGCAGGATGGAGATCTTCTTGGTTTTCTCGTCACGATTCCGACATGTCACTGTCGTGTGTGTTGTGTCGACTCGTATGTGTATCGTCGACTCGACAAGTCAACGCGAAATCTCGGTTGATCGTTATTAAAATCGTCCGTCAACATTCCAGGTTTTTTAACATTTATTTTTCTGTTATACCATAAACTAAAATATTGAAAATCATTTGCTACATTCTTTAACATTGTGATGTTGCATTACTGACATAAATTTATTTTAGTTTTAACTATAGATTATAGAAAAAATTATGCAGAGTGGTTTAATACCATGCGATGTTTATATAATTCTAATTGTAGTGATATTAATATAAACGTTAATGTAACGCGGATTTAAGACGTGGATTTAATAGTACATGCTTTAAATCCCGTAATATTAAATCCATATTATGTATATATCAATATCAACACGGTGAGAATTATATTTATTAATTTAATATCATGATGTTAAATCAACATCCATATTTTTTTAATGTAGAATTTTTTGCTAAGTTTATTTTAATAATCAAATGTAGATGTAACTTCCGATAGCCAATACGAGAATCTATACAAATATTTTTTTTATCTAGAAATTTCATTGCAGTAATGTGAAACGTCACTGAATACAAAGAAGCTTTTAGAAGTTATTTTTTGGAGTCTGAATCTGACACATGACACTTCTAATACAATATAATCGTGCAATAAGAAACTCTTTTATATTTCCTATTTTTGCTCGTCACGGTCGACGCGATTACCCCTGAAGAGCTTAAACGCAGCAGCAATGGTACGCGACTATCGTTCTCCCCCCCAAAAAAAGAAGAGGAAAAAAGAAGAAAAGGAGAGGGAGAGGAAAAAAAAAACTTGCGCTCTGCGAATATGGCGGATGGAGAAACGCATATCTGAGGAAATTGGCGTCCCCTCGCGCGAGATCACGCTCAATTTCGTCCTAACAAAACACACGCCGCTCTTCATCCTGTAATCCACACCCACGTACGTATAACGTACGCGCCCGCGATGGCTTTTTCGTATCCGCGGAGTAAGCGCGTGCGCGCTTTTGTATTTTCCAGGCCATAGCCGTGGAATCGGGCCCGTCGTCTGCCTGTCGCTCTCCGCCCCTCTTCTCTCTCTCTCTCTCTCTCTCTCTCTGTCTCCCCCCTCTCTCCCCCTAGTTCTCTCTCGCGCGTACGGTGTGTACGCTCGCGACGATTGAAAAATAATATCGGCGGGTTTATTTAGCCCGACGCGTCTCGCGCAATAGCGAGGGGCGGCGGATTGTCGCGACCGTACGGGGGATTAAAAATAATGTTTCGAGCGTGACCGCCGAGCCCCCGGGGGATTAGGGGGCGACTAGCTCTCGCGTTGGCGATTGGTTGCTATCCAGCTGGAGATTTTATTTGAGGGCTCGCTCTCGTGTACATATTACAGGCGGTTCTGTCTCGTTCTCTCTCTCTCTCTCTCTCCCCCTCTCACTATCGGTGAAAAAAGCGGACACGACGAAAAAAAATCGTTCAGCACACGTTGTGTTGTCGAGCTGCCGTTTGGCACGGCACGGCTTCGCCAATTATAAATCGCCGGCACGGCCGGATTTGTAAAGCGCGCTCGGATGGATAAAAAAGCGCTGATTGAAATCGAATACGCGCGTACGGCACGGTGGTAGGTAATTAAATAGACGAAGACGACTGAGCAAATACATACATACATGTATATGTATACATATATTGTATGTGTGTAAGGAGCGTACGTCTTTTAGCTGCAACTTTTTAATTAATCGAATCAAATTTTAATTTGATTTTATTTGAACGTGCCATTTAATTTTGATTTGTGATCCCATCTAATCTTAATATTCTAAGATATATTATTCTTCTTGTCAACATCTTACCGAATATCCAACAAGAATTCAACGTATCTATACTCGATTTCATTTTTATTATATATCTATTTGTTCTTTTTCAAGATGCATCTATGGAAGTGCCATCATAGGAATTTTTAAACTTCATTATAAAAAAAATTGATATTTCTTGAAAGTTAGATACCATTAAGAAACTGCATCCATTGAAAAAATATCACAATTTAGGTCAATTCTGATTGAAATAAAAACGTTATTATGGATTCTTGTACTAATCGAGGTATAAGCTTTTTTTCAAGTTTCTTTGGGAAAAAATCAGGCGCTTTATCAATAATAGAAAAATAATGAAAATGAGAGACCAGCTTCGCCAGGGTTTGCAGCTGGGAAACACGTAGCGACACGAGTGGCGTGGTATAGTTAGTTTCCATTAGCGAAATATCCAATTTATTACGGGAGCAAAGGCGGCCAATCGGCGATCGCGGTCGTAATAAACGTAATTATATTTAACGTGGCGCATAAAGGCGTCGATAGATTAGAGGCCTCTCCATTTCTGTGCTCCCTTCTCCTCTCCCAGCACGTTTCCAGCCGCGATCTGTCCCACTCGCGCGTTCCGTAACATGTAGCGATCCGTCCCGTTCGCCGGATGGCGCGGCTTGGCTCGCGTAATTAGAATATCAATTAATAATCGGGATTAATTAAATCCGCGATTATCGATGCACGTCGTGACGCGACGTGAGCTTTCGTCATCCGCGCATCTGTGTGTGCGCATACGGCTATATATGTCGAAGATGGAGACGAGTAGATTAGCTCGCACGGATGTATACGGCTCATGTCACTTTTTTGTCCTTGATGAGTCCAATGACATTTGTCACGCGCATTTATTACACCGTTGTCGTCGTTACATTAATTATCTCGCTCCTAGCTCTGTGTGTAACCGGTCCGCAATTGATACTAAAGTTAATTTCCTTTTGAGACGGACGTCTCAGGTTTATCGCGAATATCGCGGGATGTAATTTACATAGATAGACAACTATTTGTAACAGTTTCTCTCTCTCTCTCTCTCTCTCTCTCTCTCTCTCTCTCTTTATTTTTCTGTGCATATATATATACATATGATTTGGTCATATGGTTGACCATTCATGCAAATTATAGTATATATATGTATATTATAAGGCTACGTATACACTGTTAGAAATGTGCAGTAAATTTACAAACCATACAACGTTTTGCTGTGATTTCATAATATTTGTAAATTTACAATAGAAATTTGTTGTGAATTTACAAAACTGGCGTGCCGCGTATGAGTATTAGAGATCTGCATATACTTTACCACAAATTGTAATTTTACAATATAATACTGTTTAAATTTACAACACATTTTTGTTGGATAAAAACTTCCAACACTTTTGGAAGTTACAACAGAAATTTTTTACAATGTACGCACACATACACACACACACACACACACACACACGCGCGCGCGCGCGCGCGCGCATACATATATATATATACACAGGGTGTTAGTTAAGTATTTTACCAAACTCAACAGAGCGATTCTTTGGTTTATTTCAAGTAAAAAAGTCCATATAAACATGTGTCCTAAACGACTTAGTTTCCGAAATACAGGTGAATGTTCGCAAATGTTTGACGAAACGAAAAATTGCGTTGGAGATATCTTCCTGCATAAATATGCTTCATGTGAATTACTATTCGCACAACCGTAAACAAAATGACAAAGTCAAAGTCAAAGTCACAAAATAAAAAATAGACTTCAGTCCTGATGTTGCTGCGAGTCAGTTAGCTTATACATACGTTTTCGGGCCAAATTGTTTCAATCCATCAAAATCGGTTTCATCATGCCTAAGTTTACAAATTTTGAAATGGCAGATATGCTTACCCCAATTGAGAATGAGAATGATTTGAGGAATCGAATAGTTGCTTTATGTGAGGCAATACGTAACACACCTGGTATCTTTGAGCGTGTACGTCAATCTTTGAGAAGAAGGCTCGATGGATGTATCATGGCGCAAGGTGGACATTTTCAACAATTCATCTAATTGTTTTATTTCATCAGAAGAACTGAAGCCTGTTTTTGTTTTTCTGTTTTTGACTAGTTTTTGACTAGTTTAAGTTGTATTTCTTTCAAATAAACAGATTATTACTACACGTTTAAATTTTTTTATTTCGGAAACTAAGCCGTTTAGGACACATGTTTATATGGACTTTTTTACTTGAAATAAATCAAAGAATTGCTCTGTTGAGTTTGGGAACATACTTAACTAACACCCTGTATGTATATATATATATAACTGCAGTATATTTTATGCATATTACTTTATATACCTGTAGCTGTAATAGTTATATAGCTTTTCAGAACACAAACAGTAGTATTACATCAATATTATAATTTTGCACTAAAAATATAAATGTAATATAACTTACGATACATATAATAGGTAATTTGTTGAGTAGGAAATTATAACATTGATGTAATGTTATTGTTAATTTGGGTTCTGCCGGTGTATATATATATATATATATAATGGTTTATATTTCGATGAC
>NW_017300070.1:272728-273354 GCF_001594075.2 Trachymyrmex cornetzi | reverse complement strand
ACGCCATGATAAATTACGACCGAAAACCACCGATTGCACCCGAATCGGAACCGACCAACCAACGCGTACCCGAATATGACGTAAGCAAGGACATGCGCAAGCTGAACGAGTTTTAGACAATTGATGAGCATACCCTTGTATTTTTATCATGGATACTCCATTCTAAAGTAGTATTCGTAATAATCTTCGATTTAAGTGAGTTTTGTCTTAAAGTTATTTTTTTTTCATTTGTACTGTATTTAAGAAAAGAAAAAAGTAAACACTCTCAAAGTGTGTCGTTGGCCTCGTCTGACCTCTAAAATACGCCAGAGCTCAATAATACCCAGGAAACACTGTTAAAGTAAATATTTACATTAACAGTGTTTATAAATTATTTTTAATGAATCAGCTCAGTGTTGCGGCTGTGCGTGCCACGAGGAATGCATGTGCTGAAATCAAGGAGATACACTCATCAGTTGTGTACGTTCATTTGAATTGCGGATTAACAAGTGCATTGAAGTCGAAGGTCATCACTTTGAGCACCTTCTTTAATTGAAAGATGATTCCCTGAGTACTCCGAATCGTGAGAGGCGAGGGGACTCACGTTAATCAAGCACCCCGAAGGGAACAGAAAACTGCTACGTCCA
>NW_017300070.1:255817-272490 GCF_001594075.2 Trachymyrmex cornetzi | reverse complement strand
TCTGATTTTAACGTCATTGTATGTCCCCCTCGAAATGATGAAATTTTGATTCTTAACATTTTTTTCGTAGTGTGCTTATTTTTCGAGATATTTGAATGTCTCAAGTTAAAAGCATCACCCTGTATATAATACATGTATGTGTGTACTTATCGTTGGATGTGAACGATCCTGGTGATTCATGATCAGTTATGGGCAGCACATGCATAATGAACTCACGATGCATTGCTGTTCCGACATTTGCTGCGTTAAAATTAGAAAATTCTATTTGCAGAATTCTATTCCGACTATAGGTAATACTCCTTGCAGAGTTGTTGTTGAGTTCTACCTTTGACGCGCGAATTATTTATTTCCCGTTAACCCCTTTCGACTGGTATTTCATTCATTTACGACTTCACTCTACGGTGAAGATAAAATTGTAACTTATACAAGATGGCGAAGTTATATCTCTTGCGAAATCCCCTCCTCCGTTCAAGAATATAAACAACCAGATCTTCGAGTAAACTAAAAATTATGATGGAGAATGCTACAGATTTAATCTTTCCGAAAATATGTGTGAGGATCACATTAATCAGAGAAGTTCGATGATATTGAAGTCAAGAAGTATCGGAATAAAACTTGCAAATAAGACGGCAATCGTATCGAAAGTAACGATCAACATCTGAGTTTCGAGCCAGGATCAAAGCCGCCATTTCGATGAGGAATTTCACCGTGCGTTAGAGACCTTTCGATGAACGCGCATCTCCGTAATACAGACGAGCAGAAAAGTGTCCGTCGATCTCGTGAGATAACGAGTACGCATTCGGCCGCGTTTACCTGCGTTAACTTGGCTCCTCGCTTACCTGGCCGCGGCAAACGCAGGATAAAGGCCGAGCACGCTCTCGCCGCTTGCCTACCTTCCTGGCACGTAATTGAAGCTGCTCCCGGAATAACGCGCCTAAGTGACAGGTGAACACCTTATACGCGAAGCGCGTACCCATGACAGTCGTACATATACTCACTGTGTGTTCATCCGACGGTTCACGGGTCTCTTTAGAGGGACGAAATATAAAAGCCAGGTACACAGTGGAGGGAATAAAGTGTAATCTTGGCAGTACGAGACGAGACGATGGTCGGAAGAAGTAGCCAATCAGCAGGCGAATATGACTGAGGAATCAAATATGCGGGAGAAGTAGAGAAGTACTTTGATGGAAGTACTTTAATGCGATCCGATTGGAACTAAATTACCAGGGTATTCCTGCAGGAAAAGAAAAATACCGTATCTCGGTCGACAGTCGTCGGTCATTGCGAGTAAAGTTCTACGACCGTGTGTCCGATTTCGAGCAGTTTCATTAATTCATTAACGATTAATTATGGTTTCACAGAGTGATTTTCGACATTTGAGATAACGTGCAAGGGATCCAACCAACTAGCATCAGATCATTTTCTCGTTGATCTCCGCTCATTCTCGACGCCTGACAGGGGTGAATTCCCAATCGCGTGTTACCGTCATGCATTAAACTCCGCGGGGTAATATATCAGGGTATAAATCGTCGAACGTGTTGGAAGCTTTTATAGGATTTTTACAACGTGCGCATCCGTGAAATACTAGCGTCGATGGAGGGCACAGAGAAAGAGGGAGACAGAGGTTGCAGTTGCGAGGGGTGAGGAGCGGTTAAACTGAGTGTAAATCCAGGTATCTCGTTGGTGTGAGCAGAGAAAAGGGGAGAGAAAGAGACAGACTGATAAAAAGGGAGCGAGAGAGGGTTGGTTCGCGGCGGGGATGAAGCGTCTGGTTCATCCTGGGGGATACAGCGTGCGGAAGGGGATGCCCGGGTTTTCGCGTGCGTGCAGATCCGCCAATCGGGATTCAGGACCGCCTGCGATCGCCATGGCAACCCCGGGGGTTGACAGGAGGCGATTACGAAACGGGGGTAACCCGATTAAGCGTCGCGACGCCGCTCCTGGAGGTGACGTCTAGGGACGTAACGGGGGTGACTTTCAAGAGAAGGGGAGGAGAAAGGGTAGGCCTAAAAGTATGGTCTGTTCGAAAGGGGTTGCTCTCTCTATTTGCTCTCTTAATCACCCGTTAAGTGCTGCAACCCCCTCAATGCGGTCCCCCGGGTACGCAGCAACGAGTTTGTCCCTGCTTTTTCGCGTCTCGATTGGTCAGTGGTAAATAACAACCTTGAGATGGTCCCGAGGGATGAGATATTTAATGTTGGCTTAAAGGCGAAATATTTCGGTTTGGGTTGTTATTTAAATCATTTAGATTCAACGTGGCGCGAGAACAATTCATTGTAACAGTAACTTAGCTAACTTTTTTTTTTAATATAAAGAAATGAATTGCTTTGATTTAAGTTCACTTGTGTTAATTAAAATCTTACTAAAACTTATATAATCTTACTAAAACTTATATTATTTTAGAAAGTTAGCAATTAAGATAAATTAAGTAATTTTTATATAAAAGCAATAGCGTATCTTCAATGTATCTTTATTGTATCTCTCTTTAATAACATTTATAAAAGAATCCAATACGCGCGCTGATAACGAAAGAAATTTTTAATACTATAATAAATTCATGTTATTTATCTCATTCATATTGTAATTTTCCATAATGGCTTCGAAACCGTGAAATCATACGCTTCGTTTCATCTCACTGCTGAAGTTCACCGTGTTGGAAGCTAATCCGGGTCTTGTCAAAACCGCCCAGCCATCCGAGACATTAGACAAACATCCCCGTTCAACCCTCGACCCACCCCTTTTACCGCGCGTGTGTGTTCTTTCGTGTCATAATGCTGATTTTCCGCGTAGATAGCTTCAAAATGGAGCCTATTCAACCCTTTTCTCACGAGCAGCGCGTACATCTAACAGTCAATTCCAGGACAATGTCCCGATCGAGTTTGTCGTGATCCCCCTTCTACGCGCGTTTCGTCCCCTTTTCTTCCAGAGCCCAACGACACGTACCATTGTAACCGGATACTCCCGTTAGGGCTCCTTGATACATCAGGGGGTTGACCGGGCTTATAACTAGTTGCCACTTAATTTGGCAAACCTGGCAAGAACGAGGGGTTCGATTCGCCCCCTGTCTCTCGACGGAGGGATTGGCCCGCTGAGATCGATTGGCGGTACTCGCTGGGGACGATCACTCTCGAATTACCTCTCGTTGAACGTCGCGTATCTTCTGCCTCCATCGGGTTCGTCGGAGAATTATCTTCTGCGGCGCGTTTCCTCCACCAAAACGATCAGAAATCCGTAACTACACTTTCTCTCAATAAGATCCTACCTATCATGAACAAAGGATCTTGAAATATCCAAGCTCATTTAATAATCATGAGTTTTTGAACTTAATTATTTATGTTATTTTATGAAGTTAGATCTGATTTATATAAAGTGGATGTTTCTGCTTTGCCGGATGACAAAAACATTTAGTCATAAAGTTTTGTGTGTGGCCAATCTTTTTTGCCATTCTTTAAATATTTATTTTCATAACAATTTTTACAAAATAAAGCATAGGTGATCTTAATTACGCTGCGTACTTACAATTTTGTATAACTATTTTTTGTTCGAGGTAATTATTTTCTGATTCATTTTTTTGGAAGGGATTTTAATTCAAGCGTATATATCTTAGTCTACTACGATTATTATTGGAATAATTGTGTTACAGAATTACATTAGATTTTAAAAAAATTAATCGCAACAATATCATTGATGTTTCAGGTGAAAGTATGGTTCCAGAACCGTCGGACAAAACACAAGCGGATGCAACAGGAAGAAGAAGCGAAGGCCCAACAACAATCGGGTGGTGGAGGTGGTGGTGGCGGAGGCGGTGGCGGAGGTGGTAACGGAAATGCTAACAACAATAGCAACAAAAACACGCATCATGTCAGCAAATGGCAGCAGGAAACCGGCGACTATCATCACGAGGAGGAGGATGAAGAGGAACACATCGATCCGGAAGCTGAGGAATGTTCAAGCGGTTCCGAAGCGTAGCTAGACGTTCTCTGCCTGGATTAGGACCCAGGATCGAGTAGATTGTCCTGAACAGACTTCGAGGAGAGACCGAAAAAGATGGAGGTCATACAATGAAGTCATCCAAGGAAGAGAATAGCGCGACACCGACTAATCGACTTAGGTTTGTTCAAGTTCGTCATCGAGTTGAGCATCGGAGGATTGAATTTGAAACTTCGAAATGTTTATGATCGTGTTAACGTTATGCGCAGGAAGCTAATACCAGTGAGTAAATTGCCATGGAATAGTAATAGCGCGGCGTTTTTCGCATCAAATTACGGTCGAAGCTTCGGGTATGAGTCCGATATACAAAAGAAAAATCAGAAAATTCGGAAATCGTGACAACGACTGGGCGACGGTACGGTACTCCCTATATTGTGATTGAAAGCGCGACATCGTGAATACGAAAATATTTGAGTTGCTTGTCGAATAAAAGATCTAGGTTCGATTACTATACTTGCCATTTCGAATATCGACACTAAGAATTTTGAGTGGGAAATTATTCCACTTTAATTCAAACAAAGCATACGAGACGTGTATTTTCGTCTCTCTCTCTCTCTCTCTCTCTTTCTCTCTTTCTTTCTCAAGTCCGTTATTTCTTGTCAGAATGGTGACCTTTTCTGCATATATTCACGGAACTTACTTTTTAACGCTGGTTCCAAAAGACCTATTGGAAGAAGGCAAAGATACTCTCTCTCGATAGTTTGTCATTGCTTTCTGAGAAGTGATGATCAAATGAAATTTGATACATGCACTGTTAAAAATATCACGAAATTTAATGTACTTTTAAGCAGGGAATGGAAGTAAGTAGTTACTGTAACTGTCGTTACTCACTTGCTTAATCATCTTGTTGTTATAACGATTTGGTAATGATGTTGTGAAATTTTTATGATGTAACACCAGAGTTGGAACAGTTAATAGTTAGGTACTTATAACGGGTTGGAAAAATCATTCGTTACTGAATAAAATAACTCGCAACTTGTCACTTGTTTTTTGATGTAATTTCTAACAGAATAATTTTACGATGTTACTCGTTTTTTCAATAAGTAACACGTATAATGGTGAATTTACTTTTCAAAATGATTTTCCTAGCCTTAGCGTAACTTCAGCGTTTAATTAGTCATCATTACAGTCATAAAAAATTTCAATATCATTATCAAATTCTTACTATAAAAAGTAACTGTAAAAGTAACAGAAAAGTAACTCTCCTATGCCCTGCTTTTAAGTTACATAATTTGAATTTAACTTTATGATATTACATTAAATTTAATTACATTACATTAAATTTAATGTATTTGTAATTGAAAAGTATATTTTTGTACATATGTACATGAAATGTAATATACTTTCCATCAAATTTTATGTGAATTTACGTGAAATTTAATGCATACGTTCATTACATTTAATACTACTGTAACTTAGTTTTCAATTAAACCATTCATTACATTTCAGTTACTTCATAACTACAAGCTTACAGTTACTCTCTCTACGTAACTACAAGCTTACATTTACTACAACTGTTACTTAAATTCATTACAAAATTTCTAACAGTGTTCTGAATTTGAATTACAGAGAGCAACTATGTAACTCTCTACACCATACATTTTCAAATGTTTATAAAACTGGAAAATTCCATTGTTTATGTTTTTTTTATGGAGAATAGTTGACAACAGTTAATTGTAAATCCCAAAGAGAGAGACGAAATCTTTTTAACGTGATCGAAGAGAACTTGTGTTAAGTTTTATTTCAAATTTGTGCCTGATGAATCGATAGAGTAAATATATCGTTCTAGAGTTCTTTCATTAATATTTTTGAAACCTATGTCTATCATATTTCGTGTAATTTGAGGTACAAAAATAGGATCTCAAGTATTGCTCAATACTATTCTTTTGTAATCATGATTAAACGCAATGATTTCATACATATCGCATACAGAAATTTAATATTGGAAGTAATTAATTACTTATTTTGAATATTGGTCGGAAATCGATTAATGGAGGCACTATTTTTAAGTGCTTTTAATATTCAAAGTAAGTAATTTTCAATAATAAATAATTATATTACGAATTTGGATCGATAAGAATAAATCTAATTAAATAAGAGAAATCCTATGTTCGGTTAAAGCGGATCTTAGTGCTTAAATATTTCCATGTGAATTTATATTCATATCTTCTGCAAATCGCGCGCTGAAATCTTTTTTGATCTTCAAACGCAATTATGAATAGAATCAGATATGTATATAAAAATTTACACAGAAATATTTAAGCTAAAATCTGCTTTGAATATAGGATCTCTTTTATTTAATTAATGTCAGTAGTAATTTGAACCAGTATTAAATCGAGTTTCTGTAAGAGATGTACATAAAACTATATACAAATACATAAAATATATGATAGAAAGTGCATAAGATATATTGATGAAATGGACTCTATATCGCATGTTTATTCGTCGACAGACGAGGCAAGAGTATCTCTTTTATTCTCTCTTTTCTTTCGACCGGAATCACGACATAGTTCCTTAGAATCTCAGTTTCGCGGCGTTGCCGAAGGCCAGGATTCAATCGCGGAAATCCGTAAATATCATTTCGATTAGGACGAGGATAGGACGAGATATTTCTCAGGCCAAACTATCTTATAACGGATTTGAAAGAAGCGACGGAGAAATCGAAGGCGTCCATCGGAAATCGTCTAATGGAGGTATTGTCTGCCGGAGACGACGGAGCTAAATGGACGCGCTTCCGGCGGAAAGCGACGACGCTCGTATCGAGGACGATCGATGCCAACTTTAACAAGACGGATAATTTTTTTTATTGACTGGTCGATTCAAAACTGTAGAAATTTTCACAACTCTACGGGGAGAGATACTTTTCATTAAAAATTTATTGTCTGTTTCTTTGCTTTATGAATTTTATTTTAATTAAGCTGATTTAGCTGAAAAATTGCTCACAATGGCTATTTAGAAAGTTGCACGCAATGTGGTTCAAAGTGATTTTTAAAACTTAGAAAACGGCTTGAGATGAGGATCGATCGTCCTCAATATGTCGATGTGCCGATCGCCATCGGCGCGTGTCATTTACGTTCATTGCAATTACATATTTCTTGCCATAAAAACAATTCGCCATAAAAACTAACTTTCCTCGGGTGATGTAAATAAAGTGTAGCGGGAGACTACAGCGCAGTCTTGGAGCCTTTCCCAGAAGTATCCTGACGCCTTGCGTTTCGAGGACGTGAGTGTAAATAGATAAATTAATGCGAGGAATACGAGATGCACTGAATGCATGTATTCATGCAGAACCGTAAGTAAAAACTTGACAGAGAGTGCCAAACTTCGTAAATCCTTAGCGATACAGGAAACCGGTAAACAATCTGTATTTATAGTTATTGCATTTACAGCTGTATTTAAGTCGTTATTCTACGCGAGCGAGCAGTATTTCTTTCATCGATCGATGTTTCGAGATATGTACTGACAGTTTAAATTATTATTGCTAATGTTATATAGACGGAGAATCCCTGCGCCATAATGAAGCTGCCGCAGTAATAAAATATCTATTTTCGGAACTTTCAATCTTCGAATCGTTATATTGATATATCGATGTATTTTGGTTGGAACAAAAGTTCGTAAAAAATAATGTTAAACAAAGATTTCTTAAGATCGTAATGTGATTACACAATAAGTAAGGAATAAATGCCTTTAACAGTCAAGCTACATCTAAAATGCATATATAATTCGGTATGAATTTTGCCGGATGTCCCGAATTTAAATGGCCAAACTTCGGGAGGGTGTAGGAAACCGATAAATTAAAAAAAAAGAGTTCTTTAGAAATATACTCGTTTTTGCTTCGTTTTAAAATCGCAATAAAAGACAAGTCATGATTTTCGGAATATTATTGTTTTCAAGGTGGAATATTATTGCTTTTGTGCACGACTTCTGCGATAATGCCTTAGAGGCAGTGCGAGAATATGCACGCCGATTTCCAGAAAGAATCGTGTCGGATCGGCAAATCATTATGTTGAGCAGATCGGTATTTGACTACCTAAATAGTTAAATTGCGTGCCGAATTGACTTTTCAGTCTTGAAACAAAAATCTGATTGAACTATAGTAATATCACAAATTAAATTGAAAACCAGTTTAATAATATGATACTCATAGGCATTTTAGAAAGATCTTAATGATGCTGAATAACATACAGTGCAAAAATATTCGCACAAGGAAATTTTTTTTATAAAAAAAAAGCCTTATTTGTAAAATATAAGCATTAATTAGTAATTTTATACAATGAATATATTCTGCTATAATATAAACAAACGAGCTTTGCGTGTATTCCTGATTTTAGAAGCTAAATTTTTCGACTGGACGAATACTTTTTGAGCGTCCAAACAATATAATTTTTAACTTTCGCTTATATTTTTAAAATGATATATTTTCTATAATTAATGCACATCTTCTTCGTATATATAATTTTAAGAAGCATACAGTTTATTTTATTTTTTATGAATAAATTTTTAATTATCTAGAGCAAGAAATGATCATAGACGTCGAATTGATTTTGAAATTATCGTATCGATATCGATGCGATTTCAATTCGATGATGATAATGTTTATCTTTTTGCTGGATAATGTTTATTTTTTAAAAATAAGATTTTAAAAAAATATTTCCTCTGTATGAATAGTTTTTGCGCTCACTGTATAAAGTTTTGTAAATTTTATTACGAAAAAATGTTCGTAAAAATATTTTAAAATATTTAATAATTATATTATTCGATAAAACAAAGTTTCAATTTTACAAGAATCTGTTTTTTTTTTAATTGCGGTAGTTTATAACGGAATTATGAGAAATTAAAATTAATTATTTTTTTTAATTTTATTTAATCTGCAATAATAGTAGTAGTAATAGTAATAGTAGTAGTAGTAGTACTAGTAGTAGTATAGTAGTAGTAGTAATATTAACAATAATAATAATAGTAGTGGCGGAGAACATATTAGTCCTTATATGTCTGAACTCAGTCAAAAGGCGGTATTCATAGTTCTCTCATTCTTATTTTAATCGTCTTAAGTAATGTCTTACGATGCTAATACGGTCATCTTAAGACTGTATTTAAGATGGTTTTAAATATAAGATCCGACCATGAATACCGGCTATAGAGTCACCTAAAATCTAAAAAAGTTCCTTTGTGATTCCTGCTAAGTCAATACGGATTACAAAATTTTTCTGTATATACGAAATTTGCGGGGTTTGTTAACTTGCAACCTGTCGGTTACGAGTCCGTCGCTCTCACACGGAGTCACACGACGAGCCCTAATCCGCGATGACTTACAAGTAACACTAGGGAAGTGATAATCACCGATTATTCTGTAACTGCGCATATAAGTAGTTCCTTAGAAACTATTTGACACGTGATTTTTTGTTTTTCCCCAAAAACGATTTTTGGGGTAAAAATCACCCTTGCAAGTTTTGAGGTGAGTTAAAATATTATAATATTTTGTTATATAGTAGTATTTGTAGGATTTCTATGAAACTTGGTATCTAAGGGTTTTTAGTGCCGCTGACATAGAATTTGAAGTCAGCTTTTGGAAATTCAAAATGGCGTCCACGTCGTTGTTCCCGGGTAACGCTAAAAGTAGTTGCTATATATTTCATATATTTCATTTCATATTCAATTTATAACATGACACAAATCGAGTCTTAACTTCTTCATTATGCATTATGAAATTTGAAATGCGTTTTGTAGCCACCATTCAAAAATTAAAAAAAAAATTCATTGTGATTTTTAATCAACGTCCAAAAAATCAAGTAGATATCCATTTTTAATGAAAAACCCCATGATTTTTCACACATTTGTTCCCCATATCGGATCTGCCATTTTGAGTTTTCGATATTTGAATTTAGATTCTTAATAAGCGGCTCGAAAAGCCCTTAAAATACCAAGTTTCATAAAAATCCTGAAAAAATTAGAAAATTCATCCGCCATATTAGATCCGTCATTTTGAATTTTCAGAAGCTGACTTTAAATTCTATATCAGCGGCACTAAAAACCCTTAGATACCTAGTTTCATAGAAATCCTACAAATACTACTATATAACAAAATATTATAATATTTTAACTCACCCCAAAACTTGCAAGGGTGATTTTTACCCCAAATATCGTTTTTGGGGAAAAACAAAAAATCACGTGTCAAATAGTTTCTAAGGAACTACTTATATGCGCAGTTACAGAATAATCGGTGATTATCACTTCCCTAGTGTGTTACTTGTTAGTACCAAAAAATCTCAAAGAAATTTTAGAAATCGAGTTTATAGGGAAAAATTTTTAATACAAAGAACGTCAACCTATTACAAGGTCAAAGTTAGATGTTTCGAATAATACTATATATATTCATTTGAAATAAATTTTATTTCAGATAAGATTAAGCGCCGATAACTTTCGGACTTTCAACATAATCAATTTGAAACACTATTAATCTCGCCCTAAATTAAATTTAAAAATTATAAAGAACTTATTGCGAAAAATATTACCTCAGGATTCGAACTCGAGATCTCTCGACTTTTCGGGATGAAAACTTTTAAGTTTTTATGTTAAAAAGTCAAAAATTTTAAGAAATTTTTTGGGTGATAGGCCCACAAAAATGAGAAGATAATTTTCTATTTTATCCAGCTCGTAATTTTTTAAGTGTAAAAATTCATAGAAACTAAAAAAAACAGTAATTTTTTTTAAATTGAGAACCACATATAAGTAAAAAATATTCAATTATATATATATAAGACGGTTCTCCATGCTTAGTAATATTTCTTGAGAATTTATATAATTTTCAGTTCAAGTGAATTATACACCTATTATATTACAATATTTGTTGGTCTTGAAACACACCGAAGCTGGAGTAGCGATATCACAAATTAAATTGACAAGCAATTTGATATTCTTCTTCTTATTTTAGGCCTCTAGCCTATGTTGGGCAACACCTCTCTCATATGTTTGTGATGCGCACGCTGATTATTTAATTGCCACGAGCAATTTGTTGAGTTAAATTATTAACAGTTTTTTAAGATGCTTATTGCAAAAAAGCTGTTAATAATTTGATGCTACTATAAAAAATATTTTTTAAAAAAGAAAGAATTTATTGCGAAAAATATTACTTTAACACGCTTTCGTGTAGGCGTCGTCCCAATTCGATTGAGGCTAGAGATTTTAAGTTAAAAATTTTTTTAATTTAAATTTTGCTTATTTTTAATAAGTTACACCTACTTGAATTTTGAAATTTATAGCATTATAAGCTTTTGTTCCAACCAAACATTATTTCGCTATTTTAATATCATTGATCAAAGTACGTCGCGTTACAAGAATCTAAGATTCAACTCGATAACTTTCCTTCAATTTCAGGAGCTTATTTCTTAAGAAACACGTTAAGTCTCAAGTAGGAATCACATTCCTATTCCGCTCAAGAATCTAGCCGGTTATGGCGCAAGGATTTTCGCTTGTAAATAATCCTGTAAATAGCGAATTGTGATTTTACTCGACGTGCAGAGCCATAGAATTGTACGACCATCCAATGACTCAGTTCGTGTTCTCTAGCAATATAGCAAAATAAATTAAACCATCCATAAAAACGTTTCGCTTTTATACATGTCTCCCCAGTAACCTATGAATCCTTAAATAAATTCTTTACTGTAAAAAAAAAAGAAAAAAGTGAAGAAAAAGATGTAAATAAGCGATATACCATATTCGCGAGTCTTGGCAGTTTTAATAATAATATTTTTGTGTAAATTTTACAATTTCCAGTTCAAGCAAATTGTGCGCGCCAATTATTTTTTTAAACACAGTCTTAAACCAAAGCTGGAGTGTGTAATATCACAAATTAAATTGATAAACAATTTAATGCTGCTGATATTGATGAGCATTTTTTAAAATACTGTAAAGAATTAGAAAGTACAAATTAAGATATTTTAAAACCAAAGATATTCCAACATGATATCTTTTTTAAAGCAAGAAAATGCGAAAAGAGCTGTGTTTTATGAGCATTTCTGTTACGTAAAAAAAGGAAGCGTTTAAAAAATTCTGACGGTATCCAGATGGCAAATTCGATGCTGTAAATGCTGACTGAAGCTCATAATTTCAGGACGATAACTCACGTACATGTATACACGCAGACAGATCCAGCAAAATTGTTTGTTTTCCCTCACGCAGTAATTTCTCGTGCAGCATATTATTTTAGAAGGCAGCTCCGCGTGCGAAAAATTGAATAATTTTCGCCGTGGATACGTCGATAAGCAAAACTCGTACCGCGATAATTCGTGAGCACACGACATTATCGCAATGGCCGACCATAATTACCCTTTGCGCGCAAAGGGGTGTCTTCTCACCGCAAATTGTTTTTCACGAGGGCATCGTCGGGCCCCCGCACCGACAATACGGGACTTCGACGGTAGAGAAACCGCCGGTTTACGAATCCATATGCGGTCTACCGCGTCTGCGGGAGCGATCCTTGTCGATAATCGCTTTATAATCGCCACTTCCAAAAGGAATAATTTACTCCGTCGGACGTGGAACTCTCTCCCGTTCCCCCGTAATTAAACACGGTGGATCTCTCCTTTCGTGCCCGGAAACAACGGATGTGTGAACGCGGCCAATGCCGGTAGATTGTACTCGGAGATTCGTTATCATCCGCCCTTATCATTTTCATCGATATGGAGAGATACGTTACTCCCCAAAAGTTTTGCGAGCCGTGAAGAGAAAATCGTTGCTTTTGTTCAGCACTCCTAAAGCATGGTACGCAAAAAAACGTAAGACAGTAAGACATAAACAGTTGTAAGTAAGTCGGTCAGTCACAGTAGAGACGTAAGGTAATAATGTAAACAGTAGTAAATCCAATGTTGATTTGCTTACTGCTTACGTCTTGTTGCTTAAATTTTTTGTGTGCTATAGCCTTTATTAATGATTTCTTTTTAATTTGATATCAATTTTTCTTCGAGAAACGCTAGATTCACATTATCGAGGCTGCAACTATTAAATGAAAATTTAAATGGAAATTATAAAGCTGTGTAGGAGAAAATCTGGAGAATTTTAAAAGAATTAACTTCAGACTCCTTCTCATCCATCGTGATGCATTTAAATTTCATGACATCGGTGTTCCAAAGCAGAATTCATAATTTACTGAATGAAAATTAATAGCGCGGTGGTAACGCGACTTGTAAGCCATTATCGACATATTAATCGGTTCATGCTAATGAATTTGTAAATTGAAAGTGCGCTCAGTTATGAATACAGTTATATGTACGGGTTCGTAAACCTGTAGAACGAAATAAGATTTCACAAGAAAAAAAAGGAGAGAGAAAATTACACATAATATAAATCATACTACGCATATAATGATATAAAGTAAAAGTCTCAAGTATAAATTTTTATCAGATGCATCTTTTCAATCTCCGCTATTGAGAAACAGATAATCAACTCAACTCTGTAAAAAATATTGACATTGTGTCATATCAAAAAATCCTGCTGCTATATATATTTTTCTCAGTACAATAAATAAAATGGTGCTTATGAGCACAAACTAGGTTGATGCTTTAATTTATCACAACTTTAATCTAATATAAACATTAATAGAAACAAACGTTTCGACCTAGATTTACATTATAAACTATATTGTAAACTGAAGATGGGCTAATCTAAATTGAAGAGTTTATGTTATTGGTACTCTTATACTTATAAATTATACATTAATTATAAAGTTGTTATTAAAGCATCAATACTTTGTGCTCTCATAAACTCCTTTTTACCTTATTGATTTAATTCATCGAGACTTGTTAAAATAACTTTTTATTTTTAGGTACAATTATATAATAATTGTATCTTTATATATTGCATATATGGATACATGTAGCAGCATATATCCTTCGTGCCATTTCAGCATGACACATTTAATGAAGTTTTAACGAAGTACGTCGCTTTAATTTATTCCCAACATCTCCATTGCGAATTCCTTCAAAATCACCGTGTTCCCGTGGCTATTAATCATTAATTGTCTCATTGCGTATTCGACGGGGACCCGTTCGACGGACCGGAAAAGGAGCCAGTGGTCGGCAAGATTACTGGACCGATTTCCATGTCGCGCGCTCGTTTATCGATCGATCAATTAAGCGACCGAATTAATCAGCGCGCGCGGTAATTGCCGCGGAAACGAGATACGAGGAATCGTATGAGTGCTAATGAAGCGCATTAATTGGAATGTTGACCGAGACTCGTTAATTAAATGGAAGGCGGTGGTAACCGTCGTGAAGATCGATGGATCGATCAGCAATCGATATTTAATAGATCTCATTGAATAATGGCGAACGTCGATGCGCAGCATTCGCTATTATTCAATGAGATCTATTAAATATCGATTGCTGATCGACAATTTTTCTGATCTTCGTACCCGCGATTTCCTGGATGATTCAGCTTCATTATCACGGGTTCATAATCGTTTATCCACTAATTAATACGAAAGACAACGTATCAGTTAAGGATTGGCAGGAGTGACAGGCTAACTCATCTGTGCACCTTGTTCACCGTACAGATACATATCTATACTTTACTATATTTTGTATGAAGAAATATTTTGTTATGAGACTTTTTTTATTTTTTATATATTTTTTTATTTGTTTATTTACAAAGCTATAGCGCCAGATTTTGCAATTTAATACTTAAATAATTATAATAAAAAAATTATCTGTTTTTATTCGTGGTACATATACGTTCTATCCAAGTTATATTTGATCTCCTAGAAATAATATTATGTCATGAGACCTTCTCAACTTTTCCATTTTGCACTTTTTTCAAAAAATCTTACTTTATAGCGACCATCCATGGATAATTTTTCTGATTAGGAGTGACATTGCAATTTTCTCAGTATTTTAACTTTTTAGTATTTCAGCGTACTTCGGTTGAATACAAATTCCTATACAAGTCTCTACCTAAGACAGTACAAAATATTCTATGAATATTTTTATATAAAAGTTCTTAATTTTTTAATTTGAGTATTTGAATTTGATGCTTGTAGAATTTACGTAAAATATTCTATTGAAAAATTCATATTTATAACATAAGAAACATTCATAGAATATGTTGTTCAAATATTCATAGAGTTAATGAGCTGTGCATGCGCAGTACATTAACCATATCCAGATAGCACAAAATAGTCTATGAATATTCTTACGAATGTTCTTTCCGAATATTTAAATTGAATATTCTGAATATACGTAGAATATTTTTGATTTAAAAATTTATATTTATGTATAACAAAAATAACATTTATAGAACGTTGTTTAGAATATTTGCAAAATTAATAAATTACGCATGCGCAGTGTATTATCTTCTTATAAGATTAGGCTCAAAGATATATAAAGATAGATAGAATGTTCTATAAAACATTGTATATTCCAGCAATAAGCCTTATTCATAAAACATGTAGTTGTATTGTAGTTTTACCATTTGAATATACTATGAACATATCATTAATAATACATAATAGAGAATGGTTCAAGAAATTTAAATAAAAGAAATTAAAATAAGAATAGCTACGAGCCAAAACAAACAAATTTTAATATACATATAATAACGTTGACATTAAACATAAAAATAAAACAAAATGAAAATATATGCCTATCTAAAACTAACGTTTCGACCACCTTCGGGTCATTATCAAAGTTCTAAACCAAATTGTATATAAATATCCGTTGACTAAAATAGACTCACATAAGTAAGTAATCATAAAAGTAAAATGCTGAAAAATTAATTCAACATAGACCTTCGCTGTTTAGACCTTGATATCAATTATATATAGTCAACAGAAGATAGATCACGGATTTGCGCCAAACAGTCAGATATCGCTGAGTATTCAACGATGAATACATGTAGTTGTCGAACATAAAATCCAAGATATACCTCATGGTTCGACAATGGATATTGACAAAATATAACAAAATTAATTGATAACGCCATTAATTAAACCAAAATCATAAGCCCATTCTCATAATAAGTTAATCCAGATTCTACAGTATAAAATAAAAATTATAAAAATAAACGTGTATAACATTTTGTTACCAACAAAGTATGTAAAATATATAATCTGTGTGTAGTATCAAATCCAAAAATAAAATAAAAAAATGTTTTTACAAAACGGTGTAACAGTACAGAACAATAAAGTGAAATGTGTAAAAAGTTAAAATTATCTAAATGTGTCACAACGTAAAGCAAATAAAATAAAAGAAAAATACCTTAAAAATGCAATGCGCAGTCAAATATAATAAGATATTAATGTCAGAAATCTTTGAGTCCATGATTAAAACAGTATTATATATAAAATTAAAGCAAACGGGGGGATACCGTTTGCCTACAAATCGATTGCCTACAGTACCTTTTGCCTACAGTTCGATTGCCTACATGTATTATTGCCTACAGCTCGATTGCCTACATGCGCTTTTGCGCACAAATAAAAATTTTAGAAACGGAGTTACTTTTGCCTACATGTACTATTGCCTACATGTATTATTGCCTACAAGCACTTTTGCGCACACAAAATTTTCAGAGACGAAATATCACATTTGTTTACATGTATTACCTACAGATCGATTGCCTATATACATTATTGCCTATAGCTCGATTGTCTACATGTATTATTACCTAATACAGCTCGATTGCCTACATGTACT